>NC_077233.1:31404028-31559028 GCF_027887165.1 Monodelphis domestica | reverse complement strand
AGATAATATAGGCAGAAGTGCTTCCCAAACTTTTTGTTGTTTCTGTTCAGTTGTTTCAGTCAGGTGCAACTTTTTGTGACCCAATTTGGGGTTTTCTTGGCAAAGATACTGGAGAGCTTTACCATTTTCTTTTCTAGTTCATCTTACAGATGAGGAAACTGAGGCCAACAGGATTAAGTGACTTGCCCAGGATGGCATAGCTATTAAGTGTATGAGGCCAGATTTGAACTACAGAAGTTGAATCTTCCTGGCTCCAGGAATGGTTCTTTATCCACTCTAGTCCATAGCTGCCCTCCCAACCCTTAACACACTATAAAAATGTCAGTGACTGTTATTACCCACGTCCCTGTGGGAGCAAGATGGCATAATGGATAGAGCCTTGGACTTGCGTCAGAAACAGTTTGGATCCTGACTCAGTCCATCACTAGCTGTGTTACCCTGGGAAAGTTATTTAACCTCTCTCTGACTTATTTCTTTATGGGTAAAATTAGGATAATAATAGTCTCTACCTTTATGATTGTTGTGAGGTTCAAATGAAATAATATATATTTTAAATTTTAAATTTATTTATTTAATTGATTAAGAACATTTCCCCATGGTTACATGATTCATATTCTTTCCTTCCCCTCCTCCCTCCCCCCTCCCATAGCCAATGGGCAATTCTACTGGGTTTTACATGTATCATTGTAAAATAATATTTCTAAAGAAATTTGTAAACCTTAAAGAAATTATATATATATATATATAAATATGAGTGATATAGATAGGATCTAGCATCATTATTCATGAAAACAGAGAGAGGAATTTTAGCAATAACTTCTCTTTCACAGTTTAACCTTTTACATGCCATGAAGAATCACTAGGTTTTAGAAATCATTTGCAGGTCATAATGGTTAACATTTGGGTAGCATTAAAAAAATCTGTGTTATTATTCCATCAGTGTAAGAAACTTGATATGAGTAACTTCCAATACCCAGGAAGATGAGCACCTTCTTTCCTGTTTCTAGTCACACAGTTGCTCCAGGTGGCTGGAAAGGCCATCCCTTGACAAGTTAAGGTCATATCGTTAGTGTGGGTCCAAGGTGGAATTTGAACCCAGGTCTTTTTGATTCTGAAGGCCAGCTTTCTAGCCATTCCACCATAGAGCCTCTCCACCAAGGATTGACAATGTATACTTTCCATATTTAATTTGTTCTTTACAGCAGATATCCCTGTCCTGATTTTAGAGATGAACCAACTGAGTCTCACTAAGATCTTTCAGTCAGTCAATGGCATTTATTTTCCATTTATGTGCTAGCTACTGAAAAGGCAGCAACAGCCTCTGCTCTCAAAGAGTCCACCTTCTATGGGGGAATACAACATGTAAGCTGTTGTTCAGTTGTGTCTCGCTCTTGACTCCATTTGGGGATTTCTCAGAAAAAATACTGGAGTGGTTTGCCATTTCCTTCTCCAGCTCATTTTATGGAGGAAACTGAGGCATACAGGGTTAAATATATCCTGGGTCACCTGGCTAGTAGGGGCTTGAGGCCATATTTGACTTAAGTCCTGGCACTCTGTCCCCTTTGCCACCCAGTCCAGTATCACACACCTCATACGTATCTGAGGTGAGAATAGAACTGAGATCTGTCTTGACTCCAAATTCAAGTCCAGCAATATATATATATATGTATATATATATATATATATTAACCCTTACCTTCCATCTTGGAATGAATATTATGTATTGGTTCCAAAGCAGAAGAGTGGTACAGGCTAGGCAATGGGGGTTAAATGACTTGCCCAGGGTCACACAGCTGGGAAGTGTCTGATGCCAAATTTGAACCCAGGACCTCCCATCTCTGGATCTGGCTCTCAATCCAATAAGTCACCCAGCTGCCCCCTCAAGTTCAGCAACATTAAGCAAAATCTTATAAAATGCCTTGCAAACCTCGCAACACTATACAAATGCTATTCTTCCCCATTCTCTTCTTTGTCTGTCCTCTGGCTTCTACACTCTGCCTATAAGATTTCAAAATGTGCATAAATAGCTACATAGAGAAATCTTTTGGGCACATATTTCCACTGGGGGTTTGTGTGACACACAGGTTAGTTAGGGGGAAACTACTTTGCTGTGTAACTTTCCCAAATACATATTAGTCCTGTGTTTTAAATCCTTGGCGCCCATCAAACCTAGAAAGGTCTCTTCCCCTTGATCCCCTGTCTAGCCTCCCCCTCTCCTCACCATGCCCAGATGACCAGATAAATCAGAGAGGTATCAGCAGTGCACATCCATTAAAAAATCTAAACCTTTATCTTCCATCTTCAAATCAATTCTATGTATTGATTCTAAGGCAGAGGAATGGTAAGGGCTAGGCAATGGGGGTTAGTTAAGTGACTTGCCCAGGATCACACAGTTGGGAAGTGTCTGAGGCTGGATTTGAACCCAGAACCTCCCATCTCTAGGCCTGGCTCTCAGCCCACTGAGCCACCCAGCTGCCCTCTGCACACTCATTTTTAAAGTGACAAAACCAACATTTAGGATTCTCAGCCTTTTTTTCTCCTTTTCACTTTCCCTTCCTGCTGTGCCCACTGCCCTTCCCACCCCTGCCACCAACTAACTTCTTCTGAGGATGGCACTCTTCAGGATATGATGATTAATTTAGCAGATTCGAAGTATCATATGCCTTTAAGCAAGAATCATGCCTTAAAGAAAACATCCCTCTAGCTTGAGCTGCTCAAATCTTTTCAAGAAGTCAGAACCCATGACATTGTTCATGGAACACACTTATTATACAAAATGCAAAGTGAGCTTTAGAAAGGAAGGGAAGAAACCCCAACGTGTCAAAATTACTATTGAACTGTTGAACTTGGGAGAATTGCTCAGGAAACAGTCTGAGAATGTGGAACTCCAAAGAAAAGAATGAGGAATTTGCTGGTTGTCATAGGGAATGGGAGAGGCATCTTTTGCTACACTCCAGAGGGCAGACCAATGAGCAATGACCAAGCTTTAGAGGCACAGAATTAGACTTGATGTCAGAAATAAACTTCCTAACAATTGGAGCTCTCAAAAATGGAATGGATTGCCTCAGAGTTGGGAGGGAACCTTAGGATCATCCACTCTAATTCCTCCTTTTCAGAGATGAGGAAATTGAGGCCCAGAGAGGGTGAACACCGTCGAGCTCCAGGCCACACAATGAGTCAGTGACAGATTCAGGATTCAAACCCAGGAGGTCTAACTTCAAATCCAATAGTTTTTCCTCAAATCACTTGTCCAGCCTTATAGAGGTAATAACACTGGCATCTCAGGGCAGCCATGAGCAGTATGAGATTGTGGAGAAGGAAGTGCTCACTACTCAAAGGGTAATGTTAGAGGAGCATTGAGGACAAACTATCCCTATGTTTAGATTTCTCCAAGATAGCTCTAGTAGTTTGGGAAAGCCACCTAGCACTCCCAAGGTTCAATGTCTTCTGGTAAATGAGAGGGTTAGATCAGATTATCTCTAAAATACCTTTCAGTTATCCTTTCCTTTCCTTTTTTCTCCCTCCATCCTTCCTTCCCTTCTTCCTTCCTCCCTCCCTACATCCTTCCCTCCTTCCCTCTCTCCCTTCCTTCCCTCCTTCCCTCCTTCCCTCTCTCCCTTCCTTCCCTCCTTCCCTCCTTCCCTCCCTCCCTCCTTCCTTCCTTCCTTCCTTCCTTCCTTCCTTCCTTCCTTCCTTCCTTCCTTCCTTCCTTCCTTCCTTCCTTCCTTCCTTCCTTCCTTCCTTCCTTCCTTCCTTCCATTTTGTACTAGATATATAACTAGCAATGATTTTATTCTTAGAGAATATGTAGAGCTTAAATAAGACTTGGAACTCTACATATGGAATATAGAATTTCATAGGCAGAAATGATAATATCTGTATATTTAATTAAAATATATAATATTACATTAATTTTCACTTGAAGGGGTTGAAACAAATTGTTGTTCTGAGCAGGAAGGGGAAGGTGAATGTCACTGGTTGGGGAATAAAATAAATTTCTGGGAAAAGATGGCATTTGGTTTTAATTTTAGGGGATTGATAGGAATTAAATGCTGTGCCTTTCAAAGGGTCTGGCATATGGTAGGTCCTTAATAAATGGTTGTTGTCTATCTGTTGACTGACTGCTTGAATGAAAACATTCTTGGTATTTCCTTGACATCAGAAGAGTTTCTGGACCAGCAATGGACAACCCAATAGCCAACAGTTTAGAGAAACGTTCCTAGACCTCAGTGTTCTCTTCTATAACACGAGGGAGTTAGACTAAATGCTATCTGATGTCTCTTCCACCTCCAGGCCCATCACCTTATGTTCCTAATGAATTTGGCTACTAATTTGGCATATTAATAAGCAAACACCTATGAATAACAAGGCATGAAGTTTGGTGGCAAGCAAAGAGGTGGCAAGCCTAGAGTTCACATGCCAATACATGTCATAATCTAAAAATATCTTCAAAATTATTTCTCCTTCCTTATCTTCCTCCACAATAATCTGAACATTTTTGCTACCATTTATTTTAAATTTCATATGTAACATAATATATAGCAAAACAATATAATACATGATTCATAATAAATATGTAATGAATTATGATAATTATGCTCATCCAATAGAAACAAATTCTCACATTAACTATATCCAAAAATCCATTTCTCATTCTTTCCCCCCTTCCTTCCTACTCCCTTCATTAGAAGGCAGGTAACATTATTTAGGCTACACATATATTATCATTTAACATATATATCCCCTGTTTTATATATTTCTATGGCATTTTCTGGCTTAAAAAACATTTTCCATACACTATCTTATTCGTCCTAGTAATATCTGTGAGAAAAGATATATCATTCTCAATTTACAGATGAGGAAACTGAGGCCCAGAGGGGCTAAATGATTTCTCCAGTGTTACTCCAATACATGTCTGAAGCAGGACTTGAACTCAGATTTTCTTGCCTCAAAGCTCAGTGCTTGACATACAACTTGCTTGGTTGCCTCTCTTGTATAAGTCAATTCATTTCTGAGCCTGAGTCTCAGTGTTCTGATCTATGATATAAAGTGGGAGAGTACATATGTTATATATATATATATATATATATATATATATATATATATATATATATATATATATATACATACATGAGATACACTCATCCAGACATTTTCATGAGGAAAATAGGAGACAATAGAGGTTCCAGGTTTACAGGACAGGACTAGAGTTTCCCAGGTGTTCTATAATGAGATCTTTCTGCATTTCAGGAGCTAAATGGGCTTGAGTGCAATCCAAGAAGGACCCACCTTACACAGACTTCTGCCCTCTAGCAAACAGTATTATAGCAAGGTTCCCTGGGAAGAGTTGCTCCATCAACTCCTTCCTTAATCTAACAGTCTGATATACTGGGGACTCTTTAATGGCAGAATTTCTTTATTGCTACAGATTTATGTCCTCCTCAGCATTTGGTGGATGAAATAACATCCATTGATGAACCAGTGAAGTGCTACTGATGGAGGCACTCTGGAAATATGACCAATTAAAATCATTGGGTAGAAACGAACCCATCACGAATGTTGTTAGTGTCACTGGCTCCTGTGGTCCTGCCTGGTAGAGGAGGGAGATGAATCAGTTTCCATTTTGGAAAAATATTCCAGAAACGAGAGTAGATTTTTTCAGGAAGGGCAGATGGAGGGAGTTGTATTGTCTAAGGGTGTTCCCTCATGTGGGATAAGCCAGGCTGGGGTCTGAATACAGACCCTCAGCTGGGTTTCTAAGTCCCTAGAAGCTGTTTTACATTTTTTTTGTCCTTGTTTCCTCAGGGCCTTTTATTGTGTATGGCACATATATGGTGTTAAATAAATACTTATTGAATTGGATTGAATGAAAAGAACGCCAGGCTAGGAGCCAATACCTCTGGGTTTTAATCCTGATTTTGGCACTCCCTCATGATGTGATCTTTTTGTCCTGGATGTGAGAGAGAGGAAGAGTTTGGCAGACACATCCCATCCTCTACCTCCTTGTCGTCTTCATCATTGTCATCATTAGGAGCTCAGAGTACAGATGCTCAGTTCCACCCATGCAGTTCCATATCTCAACTCTAACTTATGGTTTTGGAGAGGATTCTGGGCCTTTGAGAGATTAAATAAATTGCCCATGGTTATATAGCTAGCATTTCAGAGGTACTAATTTAAAAATTATAACAAATTTTTATTTTTTCCAGATTGCATGTCAGTATAATTTTTCAATATTTGTTTTCTAAGATTTTGCAATCTATATTTCCCCCCTCCCCCCTCCTCCCCTCCTCTTCAAGAATACAGGTAATATGATAGAGGTTGTACATGTGCTTCATACAATATGCAATTCCATGTTCATCATGTGAAATAAGACACATACTGCTTTCAATGGAGAAAAATCCATGGATGAAATAAAGAAGAGAATGATATGTTTTAGTCTGTATCTGTTCCTCAGTGGCAGTGGAGAGCCTTTTTTGTTCTTGTTGGAGTTGTCCTGGATGCTTGCCTTTCTGACAATAGTTGCTATTCACAGCTGATCATCATACATTATAGTTATTGTATACAGTGTTCTCCTGGCTCTGCTCTATTCACTTTGTTTCACGTCATGTAAGTTTCTCCAGGTTTTCTTTGTGATCATCTTGTTTGTTATTTCTTTTGGCACAATGGTATTCCATTATAATATATACCACAGCTGGTTCAGTCATTCCCCAGTTGATGGACATCCCTTGAGTTTCCAGGTCTTTGCCACCATTAAAAGAGCTGCTATAAATATTTTTGTACAGATAGGTCCTTTCCCCCTATTTTTAATCTCTTTAGTACAGAACTAGTAGTGGTATGGCTGAGTCAATGGGTATGTACAGTTTTATGGCTCTTTGGGCATGGTTCTAGATTATTCTCCAGAGAGATTGTATCAGTCTACAGCTCCACCAGCAGTGTAATAGTGTCCTGATATTTCCACATCCCTTCCTACATCTGTCATTTTCCATTTTTGTCATGTTAGCCAGTCTGATGAGTGTGAGGTGGTGCCTCAGAGTTGTTTTCAATTCACAATTTTGTATTCTGTGGTGATTTGGGGCATCTTTTCACACGACTAAAAATAGTTTTAATTTCTTCTTCTGAGAATTGCCTGTTCTTACTCTTTGACAACTTGTCAATAGAGAAATGCTTTATATTCTTATAAATTTGACTCAATTCTCTGTATTTGAGAAATGAAACTTGCTTAGAGAAAGTTTTCCTTTTAATCTTGGTTGTATTGCTTTTGTTTAACAGTAACATTTTAATTTAATGTCGTCAAGTTATTAACTATTTTACATTTCATAATGTTCTCTATTACTTTGACTTAAATTCTTCCCTTATCCATAAGTCTGACAGAGAAAATTTTTTGTGCTCTCCTTTATTTCTAAATCTTGTATCCTTTTTAACTTTACTTTGATTATGGCATGAAGGGTTGGTCTGTGCTTAATTTCTGCCATATTGTTTTCTAGTTTCCCAGGAGTTTTGGCCAAACAGGGAGTTCTTCTTCCAAAAATTTGGATCTTTGGGATTGTCAAACCTTAGGTTACTATGTCATTTATCATTGAATATTGAATGCCTAATCCATTCCATTCACCTTCCACTCTATTTTTAAATCAATACTAGATTGTTTTGATGGTTGCCACTTTATAATATTGTTTGAGAACCAATATAGCTAAACCACTTTCCTTCATATTTTTCATTAATTCTTTTGATGTTATAGGTCTTTGTTTTTCTTCCAGATGAATTTTGTTATTATTTTTCTAGCTCTATGAGATAATTTTTGAGTAGTTTGACTGTAATGGCACTGAATAAGTGAATCAATTTAGAAAAAACTGTCATTTTTATGATATAAGCTTGGCCTACCCAGGAGCAATTAATATTTTCCAAATTGTTTAATATATGATAATTTGTGTGAAAAAACATTTTGTAGTTGTGATTATATGGTTCCTGGACTTGTCATGGCATGTAGACTCCTATGTATTTTATATTGTCTAAAGTTACTTTGAATAGGATTCCTCTTTCTTTTTTTCTTTTGCTATTGGACTTTACTAATAGTACAGAGGAGGCAGGAATTTCATCTGAGTCTTTGAGACCCAGCGCCCTATTCACTATGCCATAGTGCATTTCACATGTGTGATATTGATCAAATTAATTCATTTTTCTGAGTCTGAAAATCTTAGCATTTTCATATGTGAAATGAGGCAGTTGAATTACATATCTACTGAGGTCTCACCTAGATTAAGCAATATATAGTCTTAGTTGCATTGTTGATTTATTCGTTATTTCTTTGCTCATTAAAAAGACTTCTATCCATTCATATTCATATTCCTATGCATAGATAGTGTGAACATGAATTTCTTCCTCTTTCTGTCTCTATGTCTGTCTTTATGTCTAATCTTGGGACTGTTTTCAGTTCCTCACCATACATTTCCAGTTAGTAGCTAAATGGTGTGAACACTTTTTGCAAGCAACAATTTCTCTCTTCTCACATAGCTAATACTTTAGTTCATACCCTGAACATTTAGGTGACTTCAATGCATAGATTACAGGGCCTGGAAACAGGAACACTTAACCTAGTCACTTACAAGCTATATGACTGTAAAAACGTCAATTATTTTGTTTGCCTTTCTTTAAGTAAAAATCAGACAATAATAGCACCTATTTCACAGGATTATGGTGAAGATCAAAGGAGATAATATTTATAAAGTGCTTAGTATAGTGCCTGAACATAGTAGGCACCTAATAAATGCTAGATACCTTTCTTTCTCTCAGTTCAATTAATTTAATAGCCACTTGATTTGCTTCTCTGCTTCAGGTCTTTCCTTACTCTAGTTTACACTGCACCCCCTCCCCCCAATTGCTTTCAAATCAATTGTCCTTAAGCTCAGATCTCACTACGTCAATCCCCTACATAAAATTCCAGGGTTCTAGAATCAAATGTACAAGCTCCTCTTTTTATGTTTTAAAGTTTTTCAAAACCTGTCCTCAGTCTATCTTTCTAGCCTTATTGAAGAAATTGTCTTCCTACACCTTATGATCCAGCCACAATGGCCTTTTTTGATTCTTCACAGAAGATATTCTGTCCCATATCACTATGTTTTTGTACTGGCCATCTCTTCATCCCTGGAATATCCCTGTTAAAAGGATTACAGATACATTTGGCTATGCATGTATATATTTATTTCTATGTCCATCTATACATCTATCAACTCTGTTTTTATCATTTAAGTGCCATCCATGTCTCTATCTGTATCTCTGTATTTATGTGTGTTGCTTTGTTCTTGAAGAGGACCAAAATGACATCACTATGTAGGGATCAATGTACAGTGTGTCTGCGACTGATCAGATCAATATAAGCCTCTATTGCAGGTCTATCGTGATGGAGATGTCTCTAAATATGTGACTCTCCTACTTCTTTTGAGCCACTGAAATTCTGCTTTGTTCCTAGAGCACAGAACACCACTCAAGTATCTCCCATCATTCACAATCACCCTTGTATCATTCCTCCTGACCTCGGTGTGAACACTTGCCTTCTATGACTCTCCATGAAGTAGTCTTTTGGCCATTTGAACCACATGACCAACCCACTGGAGTTGTCCTCGCTGCAGTGGAGTTTGAATGGTTGGCAGTTCAGCTTGAGGCAGGACCACAATATCTGGTATATCATCTTGCCAGTTGATCTCCAAAATCTTCTAAGACAATTTGAATGGAAGTGATTCATATTCCTGGTATGGTATGTAGGTTTCACAGACATACAAAGATAAGGTCAGCACGATGTCTTTGTAGACCTTCAGTTTGGGAGGCAGCTCACTACCTCTTCTCTCATACACTTTGCTTTGGAGCCTCCCAAATTCTGAGACATTCTGCAAGGCATGCATCTACCTCATCATCTATGGGTATATCCTTGGAGAGTTTTCCACCAAAGAAAGTCTAAGTGAACTTCTCCAGCTTTCAAAATTTCTCCATTCACTAAAACTGATCGTTTTACTTATATACAGTGCTGTGCTGGCTGGTGGAAACCCTCTGTTTTCTTGGTGTTAATTATTAGGTCAAAATTAGCACACGAGTCCGAGAATTGATCTGTATTTAGCTGCATCTTAATCTTCAAGGTGACATTAAGTGCACGGTCACTTGAGCACAAAAAGTCTGACATCAGTTCTCCTCCCACTTTCGCCCTGGCTTGTAGCCTTTGCAAGTAAATAACTTAATGCCAGTGTGGTAGCTGACCATAATGTAGTTTCCATCCTCTGTGAAGGGGTCCGCAACAATATGTGTGTGCATCTGTTTATTTATCCATTGAGCTTGGTAGTCAGCTAAATCCTAGACTAGTTAGAAAAGCAATGAATGTTTGAAGGCTGGATGTGACATGTTCAAGAGGAATCACCTTAGGCAGGAGATTTAAGGAACACATACCCCTCATGGTCTAAAGTAGAAATATAAATCATTCAAAACCGTTTAGCGTCATAGGTTGTCCAAGTGGATAGGAACACCAGAAGCCATTGACTTCAACCCAGAAGGACCAAGTGACTCTTCTAGGGTCATTAGCTACTTTGAGGAAGAGTTGAGACAAGGAACCAAGTTTCTTGTCAATCAGATCAGGATCCTCTTAGGTTATTTAATGAATGACTTTTAAAATGAAGTAACTACTAAGAGGAAATAAAATTGTTTTTGGGAAGAAGAGGAGGTTGAGGGGGTGAATTGGTGTGTTGGAACCAGCTCAAATTAGAAAATTTTCAGCATATTTGCCTTTCAGAAATCAGCCACAAACCACCGTTTGATCATCCATTTTGATGAACTAGACTTGAAAAAGTGAAGAAAAATGTAAATAATTCAGATTGAATTTAAAATTCTATTTGTGTATATAGTTCTAACAACCCTTTCAACTCTCCGATTCTCTGTCTTTGGATCTTGGAAACAAAGTCATAAATTGGCAAAACAACTTCAAGGAGATGACGATGTTACACATAGTAGGATGAAGTATTTTATAGCTAGTTTTGTATCTCTGAGCCTTGTTTTCAAGCCTTGTCTCACTGACAATGTAATTCATAGTAGAGTACTGACTTTGAAGTCTGGACAACTGACTTTAAATCCTTTGAATGTATCTATAGCCTGGGAGATTCTCACCAAGTACCTAAACCTCCTTGGGTCATAGTTTGTGATCTCATTTCATGCCTGCATTCAAGTGAGTCCCCTTGCCTGGAAATAGACCCCTTTCTTACTTACTACTCATAGAATCCCTAATTTCTTTCAGGCAATACTTCCTACATGGCATTCTGCTGGATGCTTACAGTTACCAGCACTCCTTCCCTCTTGAAATTCCTTCGTATATACATGATAGTTATTTTCTGAGAATGCTTTTCCCCCTCCTTACCCTGGTAGAGTATAAGCTCCTTGAGGACAGGATCTGACTTGTTTTTGTCTTTCGTATTGTTAACATCTGGCAGGATGCAGGCTCACCAAAACTGTAACATCTCCTAGTGTGCATATGTTACTTGAGTTTGGGACTATTCCTAATTCTGGAGCATAACACCGAGAAAAAATTTCTGTGGAGTCAAAGCCCCTTAGGCCAGTTTGAGTTCCAGTCAAGTTCTTTCTGTAAATAATCCTTGAGCTAGAGTTCTTGGTTTGTTTTTTGTTTTTTTTTTTTAGCTGACTGAAAGGAAAAGTTCTTTGCTTCTCACAGTGATCTCTGCTCAGGCAGAGAGCCCTTTGATTGTATAGTCTTTAGAATCTGAGACCTTCTGGGTTGAGGAGTAGCTGTTGGTGGCATGGGGTCTTATTGAGACTTCTGTCTTCAGTCTTTTGTACATCCTTACATGATGACTATTTTCTTGTTGTTCAGTTGTTTTCAGTCATGTCTGACTTTCCCTGACCCCAACTAGGGTTTTCTTGGCAGAGATGCTGAAGTGGCTTGCCATTTCCTTTTTCAGATCATTTTACAGATGAGGAAATGGAGGCAACCAGGGTTAAGGGACTTCACCAGGGTAATCCAGCTGGTAAGTGTCTGAGACTAGATTTGAACTCAGTAAAATGAGTCTTTCTGACCCAAATCTGGCATTTATACACTGGGCCACCTAGCTGCCCAAATAATGACTATGCAAGGAAACTAATTATAAGTTTGCTTTACTTGTCAGACCACTGGGATCCTTGGAACCCTTAACCATTGGGAACTAAGTGCTGTTAATATTGGAGTATAAGCACTTAACAAATGCTTGTTAGATTGAATATGTAAAATGAGAGCTGTTGCACTAAATGGCCACCAAAGTCTTTTCTTGTCCTGCATCTATGAGCCTATGACCTTCCTTGTAAAGTGAGAAAGTAGCCGAGGCCTTAATTTCCCCTGGGGGTCAGTTTCTCCATGTTGTCCCCTCTGACTTTATTATTTTATAGATGATGCCAAAATATGAGTTTGAATTTGCTCTGAGCTAGAAACCTTAAAAAGGCATTTTCTCCCTGCTGGCAATCCATGGGGCAAGGAGGGAGGGATTAATCACAAAAAGCTGTGAAGAAAAGGAACCTGTCCTACTGTGCCTCTTGGTGGGTGGTTTCTTATCTGGTTAAACCATTAGGGAATGACAGGAACAGCCAACAACCTTATTCAGTGGTTACAAAAAGGCTTTCTGCTTAATAAGTCAGCATCTTCCCCGTTCCTCCTCCTGCCCCAGGATTGCTTGGACCAGTCAAACTACTTCTAAAATTGCTCAAAGCTTGTTCCCTCTTGTTCTGCCCTTTATTCTCTCTTGCCTACTTCATGCCTACCTCAATGGCTTCTCTGAAGGGATTTTCTGAAACCCATGGGCTGGAATCAAATCGTATTTGAAACTGGAATGGAGTAGTGGGAGTTGGGGAAGCAAGTCATCTCTCAGGAATTTCTTCTGAACAAATATAAATAGAAACCTTCTTTTCCTTCCAGAGCCAAACTAATTTTTCAACAGGGCCAATAATTGCCCTTCCAAGCAAACTTATCCTAAGAGCACGCCATTGATATGAAAACAACACATTAACTCAAGCTCTAATGATATTTAACCACGTAGAAGGATTGACCTTGGCCATAAAAATTTATTTCCCCAGCCTAATGGCTGACCTGTGCCTTTTGGGGGTGAGCTGTAGATTTCATTTGGAGCATATTTCCCTATATTTTGGGGGGAGAAACTTGCCATTTTATCTGCCCGTGGAGTCTCAGTAGCTGCCCATCACCAGCTGTCTTTGACTTAGCTGAGCGTTGTACAGCACAATCATTTTAAAGCATAAAGAGGATGGGGACACATAATGGTGGGCTGTGCCAGTGTGTGGGCTTGGAAAATGCTTTGGAGATCCCTCTTCCAAATCGTGTGGCTTCATAGCTCCAAGGAAGGAGGGGCAAATGGGGACTGCAGAGAAAGGGATGAGAGTAAAGGCACAGATGAATCTGTCAGTCTTTCTGAATCACAGGGTCCTTCTAATGTCCACTAGGAATGAAGTGACACTCTTTTCTGCCTATGGTAGGTGTCCTATATATATATATATATATATATATATATATATATATATATATTTGCTGAATAAATAGATGGGCTGCCTAATGAAGTAGTGAGCTCCCCATCACTGGCAATATTCAAGAGGAGATCAGATGATCATGTAATAGGGGGAGATGTCTGAACTAGGAGGAAGGTTAGAGACTATTTGTCTACTGAGTTCTTCTTAGTGTAAGATTCTATGATTTGATGAAATTCTTCCTTGATTTTTAGTTTTATGGCCCAGATCACTGCCAGCACATATTATAATAATAGCACAATCAGTGATAATAATGACTGGCATTTTTATAGGTCATTGATGAGAACTCCAAGGGACCTTAGAGGCCATCTAGTACTGATCTCTTCCAGACTAAACATGCTAATTCCTTTTAATTGATCTCCTGGAGTCCCTTCACCATCCTGGTTACCCTTCTCTGGATGCTTCCTAGTTGATCAATATCCTTTCTAAAATGTAGGACCCAGTTCTCAACACAACATTCCAGGTGGAGATTGAACAAAGAAGAGGGCGATAGAAATTTATTTCCCTTGTTTTGGAGACTAGATTGCTTTTATGGCTCCCAGGTAGGCAGAGTGTATAGAGGTATGAGCATGGAGTCAGAATGAACTGATTTTAAGTTCTGCCTAGCTATGTGACCTTAGGTAAATCAATTAACTGCTGCCTGCCTCAGTTTCCCCAACTATAAAATGGGGATTAATAATAGCATCTACTCCCTAGGGTTATTGTGAGGATCGAGTGATATATTTGCAAAATGCTTAGCACAATGCTTAATACATAGTAGGTGGTTAATAAATCCTTGTTCCTTCCCCTCCCCAAAATTGAAATAATATTGTTGGCTGCTATCCTGCACTTTTGTCTCCTATTATGATTATAGTCATACAATCACAGAATCATAAATTTATTGAAGGAAGGAACCTTGGGAACTTCCTAGTCTAACTCCTTTATTTTAAAGGTGTTAAAAATGAATCTCAGAGAGCTTAAGTGATTTGCTAAAAGTCACACAGGTAGTATGTGGCAGAGCAGAAATGAAATCTGATCTCAGGTTTGTCCAAATACATGTTTTTCCTTAATTTTTTTTAATTTAAGAAGCATTTGTCTTTCCTTCCTACTAGCTCTCTCATTGAAAGAAAAATCTGGATATTCTTTCCCTTGAAAACTCCCTCATGTGCAGTTTTTAGACAATGTACAATCTAAGTTCACCTCATTCATCTAATACTTATGAAATTAAGTTTTAAAGCTAAGTGGAAACGTCCAATTTATTCCCTGTTAGTCATTCTAAATATACTGTTTGTAGGTGCTTTGGAATCCCTGGCCAAGTCAAGGATCAGTCATGAGAAGATTATGGAAAGAAGAGGGAATTAGTCGATAGATGCGATCTAATATTTGCTCAAATCTGGAGTCATGCCAATAGCCTTTACTTGGCCTGTGAATGCTTTTTCCAAGACTGATGATGGTAGGATAGGCAGAGTGAGGAGGGCAGATCAGGGGGACTCAAAGCCACTAAACATGTGGATATTTCTCAGAATCTGAGAAGTTGGCACCTAGAGGAAAATTCCCCCGAGATCCACAAATCCGATGATTTTGCAATTCTTACACTCTCTATTGATTTCAAAGGCTGGGTTTGTTAGTAACTGGAAAGCCCATTCAAATGTCAACTCTTTGGATCTAAACAGTTTAAAATGCCACTCGAAGTTTCATTTGCTATATGTATTGGTTTCATACCTATATAAGCTGTGTGAACATTTAAAAAACAAAGCAACAATCCTTGTCAGCCATGTTTTTCTCTAGCTATAAAGAAATATTAATTCATGAGATTTGGTGTCAATGAATCTACCTGATGAAATATGAGTTGCTTTTTAGGCTTGTCAAGTTAAAAATTTCATGGTTATCATTTTTAAAAATCCTTACCTTCTGTCTTAGAATCAATACTGTGTACTGGTTTTGAGGCAAAAGAGTAGTGAGGGCCAGGGAATGGGGATTAAGTGACTTGTCCAGGGTCACACAATTGGGACTGAGGCCATAATCGAACCCAGAACCTCCCAATTGCTAGGTCTGGCTCTCAATCCACTGAGCTCTCTAGTTGCCCCATACACAGATATCAATTTATGCCTGAAGTTTTCAAATTGCCTGCATCCAAGGATCCTACAAAGTAGTAAAAAACACCACAATTTTTGTTCCCCTCCTCCAACAAATCGGTATCCTTGATTGGACATAGGAGTATTTTTGAAGTTTCATTTTGAAATGTACCCATATTTAAAGGGGACTGTGATTTTATCATGGTGGAATTTCATTCCTATGATGCATATTGCAAATTCACTCATGCCTGTCTATCCTGTATGACTCTTAACTCTCCTCCCAGTTCATCACTTTGGGAACGTTCTTTAAATGACACAATGAGCAAGGATAACAGCAGAGCACATGAGTCCTCTATCAGAAGCCTCTTGTTCTCCCCAACTGACTAAGTCTTCCTTTTCCTTTCTACCATTTTAGATATATTTTTCGCTCAAGTTATGCACAGAAATTTCTGGTTCATATTATGTTAGAGCCTGCTCACATCCATGTTGTTTCATAGTTCCATTGCCTTCTTAGTGAGACTTGTTTTCAGTTCTTTATACATGCATATTATATACACACATAATATTTATATTCATATATGTTAATTTAATTTATTGAGCCTTGATATTGCTGAAGATTTCCTTTATTTCATGTTCTTTGACTGATATTGTCATATAACTGTAATTATTTTCTGTCACCTTTTTTTGCAAATATTTATCATTAGTACCATCATACCAGATGATCAATGACCCATGGAATGCTATTCCTCAATGGTCAAATAAAGGCAATATGTCAAAGATATATTGATGTAGGGTATATTCAGCCCATGTCAGAGCTCCTTCTGACCATTGTGCACCTCAATCTGTGATTTAAATTGATAGTCTTAGAAGGTAAAACTTAGAGAGATCAAGAGATTTCTCTATACTTACACAGTCATGAAGGTAAGAGTTGGGATTTGTGTGTAGGTTGGGGCCAACTCCAAGTTGAGGATTCTATCTGTTATTTCAGGTTGTATTTCATCAACTCAGCACATTTTGGACTTCTCTGTAACTTTTGTAGAGACAGATGGACCAAATGTCAATGAACTGTTTTGGGGGGGAAATCAAAGAAGCTCTTGCTGTTGGTCCCCTATGCTGATTTGAGAAAATAGATTCTTCAACATGTTCAATAATAAATGTACCAGCTAGGAACTGTGTCCAAATATGTCAGGAAAAACTCTGTGGTATTTTAGAAATTAGGTAGGTAGCTGGCACAGTTGATAGAGCATCAGATCCAGTGTAAGAAAGAGCCATCTTACTGGCTTCAAATCTACGCCTAGACACTTGCTATCTATGTGATCCTGGGCAAGTCATTTATCTCTTTTGGCCTCAGTTTCCTCATTTGTAAAATGAGCTGGAGAAAAAATGGCAAACTACTCCAATATCTTTGTCCAAAAAACTCCAAATGGGGTCTCAGAAAGATGAACACAACTGAAAAAATGAAAGAGTACCCAGCAAATCTGTAGAAATCCATTTCAAATTTCTCATCATTCTTTACTTTCTGGAATGTTTTCATATTATTATTTGCCTACAGAGTAAAACTAATGGAAAGGAGGTCAACATAGAAATATATAATTCTCCCCTCCACCTACACCAAATGAACAAATTTTATAGCAGGGGCAAATCAAGAACTGATGGGAAATTTGCTTCTTCCATTAGTATGCAAAAATGACAAGCAAACATGAAGAAGGTTACAGGTACTTTGAGTAAAATCCCTATAGAATATTTATAGATGAATATGAACAAGTCACTCAATTCCCTCAAATCTTATTTGACATTTAAAACCCTTTGGAAGCTACCTCCAATTTCTCTGTCACAGCAGGTTACTTACTATCTAATGCCCAAATCCATGTTCTACCAAACTGGCGTACTTGATCTTTCTTACACATATTATTCCATCTCCTATCTTCATGGCTTTGTAGTGCCTGGACTACTCTCCCTCATCTTTCTCTTGAAATCAGTAACTTGCTTCAGGGCTTAGATCAAGTGGCAACCCCTACAGGAGTCCTATGTCGATTCCCTTTAATTGTTAAATATTTCCCCTGAAATCAGTCTGTGTTTATTTTGTGTTGTTCTCTTCCAGTAGACTCGGAGATCTTTGAGGATATTAGTCATGGTTTCTTTTATTGCCTTTGGATCCCCCATCACCCACCACAGAGATGGTAAAAACCAATAGCTCTGGTGTGGTCCAAACCAAATGAAAATGTAACTGGGGGATATTCATGAAAATAAATGAAAATACAATAAAGCATAGATAACATTACATTTTAAAACTAAGTCAAAATGCAGCGTGTGCTCCCATTTCTTGCGTTACCCTTAACGATCACTTAATTGAATTGAAGAACATTATTGGAAGGAATGTCCACATTCTTGAGATGACAGGCTCATTGTAGTCATATGGTAATTGCCTGTAAATTGCCACGTTGTTGGAAAATTGTCATTTCTTCAGCTTTTTTTTTTTAATTTAATTCAATCTGTTTCCCAGCTTGGTAAGGAGGCAAACATTCAAAGCCCAAAAAGCGGTTTTGAGTGGAAACATCATTTTCTTGTCTTGAGCCACGTTCAGTTGTTTTCCTGGGGAACTTTTGCCTTTAATTGATGCTCTGAAGTTCAAACTCCAGAAAGTCATTGTTTCTGGTGAATGCTAAGATGCCACCTACCTATCTCAGAAACTCACTGTCCTACTACAATATGCAAACCAGGCTATATTTTCTTATCGTCCCCCAAAAGTGTGAATTAAATTATAATATGATGAAAAACTCACAGTTTGTAGTCATTCCAAATGTGGCAAACCTTCAGTGGTGCGTAAAATTATTCAGTGAACTGTGGAAAACATCAGAGCAATTCTAGCCTTGGAGCTTTTCTCCGAACAACGAAAAAAGTGCCAAAAACAAGCAAGCATAGCTAAGCATTTCATCTTGGAAGCGGCTTATTGAATTAATAAGACAAGTCAATTAATGTAATGCTCTGTTGCTTCAGGATAAAACATGAAAAGGAAAAATATGGAGCTGTTTACTGTATTGAGATCAAGCAACCATGAAACCTTCAATGTGAAATTCTTCCCTTCTCTAAATCTTCAGAAAACAACAAATATGACTCCTGAGAGTCTGGTGCTGGGTACACTAGGGTGCAGACTTGACCCAAAAGAATGGCAGAAGGGTTTTGTCTTCAGTGATCCAATATCCAATGAATTTAGCATGGTTGGGATGCAGAATTCTGTTCTGATCCCTGGATAAAAGGCCTTATGGAACCTAGAGTCTGAGGTTGGACCATGGTTGGTTATTCTTCCAAAACTTGAAAGCAGGTCATAGAATGAGAGGATTGTTGTTGTTCAGTTATTTTCAGTCATGTCTGACTCTTTGTGACTCGGATATTTTCTTGGCAAACATACTAGTGGGGTTTTCTATTTCATTCTCTAGCTTATTTTACAGATGAGGGAACTGAGGAAAAGAGGGTGAAGTGACTTGGCCATGGCCACATAAACAGTAAATGTCTGAGGTCAGATTTAAAATTAGGAAGATGAGTCTTCCTGACACTAGACCTTGCACTTTATCCACACCACCTAACTGTCCCATGGGAGGATCATAGGTACACAAATTTTGAATTAGAATGATCTGGGGAGGTCAGCTAGTACATCACTTTCATTTTGTACATAAAGAGGCTGACTGCCAAGAGGTAAGATGACTTACCTGAGGTCATGCAGAAACAGGATTTGAACTCAGGTTCTCTGCCTCAAAATCCACACTTCATTCCTCTATACCATGTAGTCAAGGGGACAAAAATTCTTCCATGGAAATAGGAGTTGGTGGAGTGACTAGAGGGAAGTTTCTACCTTGTCTCAATGATCTGATGGCACCTGGAGCTTCAATGCCTTCTATCCCATAACCACTTCTCTAAGACCCTTTCCTATTGCCTGCCTATGAATTCCTATGGGGATACAGGGTATACTTTCTGAGTGATGAACTTCCTTCTTTTGGTGTGACTATGCCAATGGGTAAGACTATCCTCTCTGCTGCTCCTCCTCTACACTATCCTTTGTGTGGTACATGCAAGAACCAAACTGAGGTCTTCCTGACCCTGAGTATAATACTCTACTCTAGATCTATTGAAAGACCTTTTGTTGAAAGACTCTTCTCGTAATAATGGAATCCAGTGGTACAGATAATAACCCTAACCCTACTCCTTCAATCAATCATGTGATTTGTATGAATGTCTTCCTAAAGACTCTTCTCATAATAATGGAATCCAGTGGTACAGATAATAACCCTAACCCTGCTCCTTCAATCAATCATGTGATTTGTATGCATGTCTTCCTAGTAGTTCTCCACAGGGGAGTCACCCAATAGTCTTTTCTCTTAATTTTTTGCCATTATGCCCATTTGTTCTTCTTCCTCAGCTTTAATTGTTAACATCCTTGGCTCCTTTTAAATCCCAAATAAAATCCTGCCATTTACGGGAATGTTTCCTTAACCCATTTTAATTTTCCCTTTTTAAAATTATTTTTTATTTATCCTATATATAAAACTTCATCTTTGTTATGTGTTGTCTCCCCCATTACTTTATAAGCTTCTTAAAGGCAGAGACTTTCTTTTGCCTTTTTCTGTATACTTAGCACTTAGAATAGTGTCTGCCATGTGGCATCTGTGTAATAAATGTTTATTGACTGATGGACTGGCCAATGGAATAGGCAGGTTGGTCACAGACTGGTCCCATGCTCTCATCACATGTTCAGCCCATTTCTTTCAGATCATAAATGTCTGTGATGATGCCACTTCTCTTGTATGCTTTTTTTGGTTAATATTTCACAACCTGCTGGTGCCTACACTCCCCTCTCAGTTGCCCTTTGGATGGCCTCCAGATCTTAATTCTTCAGAGATTGTAGTAGTCTATGATTTGTAGCTCTGTAGAACCACTAGAAGAAGCCAATAAAATGCTCTTCTTCAGGATATCTATTCAAGTTTTGGAGATGATTAGGAGGACTTAAAATTTCCAAAAGGAACTCCAAATCACTTCCTCCTGGGCTCATTTTCCATGGTCAGCCTGTTAAAGTTATCACATCTGAATGGTTGAATGCCTCCTTTGATATCTATCCAGATGTTTGGCACATGTTAACTTGAGATCTTCTTTATGAGCTATGGTCATGATGTTAGTTCTTGAACAATTACTTGGGCTACATTAAATTCTAGAAAAATTCCAAATAAGAACTGAGGTATGGGCCCTCATTGATGAAGGAATTAGCTACCTCCCAGAAGAGCTCACTTTGGTTGTAGCCTAGCTTGCATTCCATGCTATCCTTTTTCTGCAGAGATGTGTTTATATCCATTGTTTCTCTAGATACTACAATGAGCATATTATTTCCTTAGGCAAATGTTTCCTCTCCTGCAGAACAAAATTCTGGCTTAGCTTTTTGGCAAGCTTTCACCCTCATTGAACCATACTTTTAAAAAGGGAACTATTATACTAGATAAGGATCATATTATTTTTAATATTCATATAATCACTAATCTATGTGAACCAAGCTTAAACTATTTTGCTTACATCATACCTCAAGCCTGAACAGAAAAAGGGAAGATCTCACTTACTAGACTAAAGCAAATTCCTGTGGTACAGATGCTTGACTGTGTTAAGATGCCTATCTTGGGGGTTTAATCCTTTCCTGGGAAAAGCTAGCTTGGCCTGAAATAGATAATCTTCCTGTATCACTATTCTTTCCATCTCTCTGCTAAGCTAAATAGGTCATCTATGCATGAGAAGAGATGCCCTCTACATAGTCACCATTCTGTATCCTGTTTGTTTTCTGTTTCATTTTCTCATAAAATGGGATTCTTATAGGAATTATTAGGATGATTAATCTCATCAAAAGAAAATACCTTCTTTTTTAGACTCCACTCTTGAGGTTCAGACATCAAGAGCATTCAGTTAAAGGCTAGAAGTTTCAGTTTAACTCAAGAAGTATCTAATGAGCAGCACTTAAGCTATGTTTTGGGGCTGAGCTACCAAAGGATTGTTTGATGTTTTTTATATAATAGCATACAAGGAATACTGAACATATCATAAGTTAAGGGAACTGAATTCTAGCTATGACTCTGTCACTTTTGGTGCAAGTTTGAACAAGTCATTAAACCTCTCCATGCCTCAGTTTCCTTACATTTGTGGAGTTAGGTTACATGATCTTTAAAGTTTAAAAAGACCTTTATGGCAAGGCATACAGGAAAGGTTGGGGGTGATTATGGATTCTGAGAGATCAATTTCAAGGATCATCCAATGTTTGTTGGAGGGATAATTAATAACAAATATGATAGAGTACAACAGGATGGTTAAGGTTTACCTTTTTTCTATCTTGATTTTCAGCCAGTTAATCCAGAGATACATCCCTGGCCAAGGTAGAACCATTTGTAGATGTGACACTTTACAACCAAAGAAATTGTCTGAATTTTAGACTTCATCACTCATCGCTACTACTATCTTTATTCCTGTATGAATTTCATGAAAATCTGTTTAGTCTGGAAAGGCATGCCCCTTTGGAAATTTATTTTTCTAAATGGCATACTGAATCCCAGACAAAAATTTGGCTGGATCTGGAATCTTTTGGTGGAATACCAGATTTTATCAAACAGATTTCATGTTGACTTTTTCAAAAGTTATTTTATTAAATGAAGTCTTTTTGTTTAAGCCCTTGCCCTTCTTCTTAGAATCAATACTGCCTATTGATTTTAAGGCAGAAGAGTGGTAAGGGCTATGCAATAGGGAATAAGCAACTTGTCCATGGTCACATAGCTAAGAAGTGTCTGAGGTCAGATTTGAACCTAGCACCTCCTATCTCCCAGGCTAGCTCTCTATCCACTGATCTACCTAGAGGACCCCAACTGAAAAAAAGACTTAATACTGACCAAAGTCTTAAAGCTTAAGTAAAGTACCTCCCTCTCTATATAATATCCAAAGCTACCACCATCACAGATCACTCAAATGGGTTGTTTATTTGTTGGTTCGAAAACTGGATACTACAACAAAGACAACTTTTATGTCTGAACCATTGAATTTCCTCCATAAAGTCTTATTTTGATTTTCTCACTGTGATGCTGAGGTGACCTGGAGTTTTATAAGGTTATATGAAGTGGAATGTAAGCTCCGGAAGACCTTACCAAGTTAAAAAAAACATTGAGTATGGTGACAGTAATGGACCAACTGCATGTTGTCTAAGGGCTATTATGTCTCTCATGAGAATGGGGGCACCTTGAAGGCAGGGATCATGGTTTTGCCATTATCTCCAATGCATGAGGCAATCCTTGGCACATAGTAAGCATTAATGCTTGTTGATTGATTGCGATTATACTAGCCAAGCTTGGCATGGGTCTTCACCAGAAGTTTGGCTAAAAATTCTAATTTTTCAGTCAGGAAAACTTATGGAAAGTGTCCACTAAGGTACAGAGGAGTCATCATGACCTATGTCAGTGGAGAAAGTACCTCGACTGATGAAACCCCGAAATATTTTTAAATTCACTGTTGATATGAAAACATGGAAGAAAAACTGTAATTTGCCTAGAATTCCACATTGGGATTTTTAAAGTGCCTGTTGAGTTGAGATAGAAAAGGACAGCTATAATATAAGAATCAATATCTTCTTTCTCTTATTTGAACAAAGGTCAGGATATCTTAATTAACTAACTTGACCATCTAAAAATTCGAGAAAGAAAAATGTTCTCTAGAAGGATTCAGTGAGCACAAAAGGCTTCGTTGGCAAGCATTACAGTGGAAAAAAGATCTGGGGAAGAGAAAGTTTAACCTGGGGTCTATAAACTAGATTTTTTAAAAAAATAGACAACTACATGGATATAATTAGTTTTCTTTGCAATATTAGCTATTTTATCTCATGGATTATTACAATATTATTCTGATATGGGCTTGATAGACAAATAGGCAGATTGCCAAGGAATTCCATGGCACCACAAAGGTTAAGAACTCTTGCTCCAGGGGCTTTAGTGGATTGTAAACTCAATATGAGTCAATAAAAGTCAAAAAAGGCTAATAGAAAGGGTATAACTTCCAGGCCTAGTGTATGCTGCTCTGGGCAGACCCCATTTACAGTCATGTATTCAGTTCTGGGAGCCACATTTTATAAAGGACATTGAAAAGCTAGGGAGTGCCCAGTGGAGAGCAGCCGTGATAGTGAGAAGGACTGAACTCATTGCATATGAAACTCTATTAAAGGTTTATTTCCTAAAGTGATAAGGAGAAAAAAAATTACAAGTTCTAAATTATTGACCGCAGCTCTCTTTGTGGTAGCAAAGACCTGGAAACTGAAGGGATATTCCTCCATTAGGAAATGGCTGAACAAGTTGTGGCATGTGATTGCGATGGAATATGACAGCCATAAGAAATGACGAACAGGTTAATTTTGGAAAAATATGGAAAGACCAATTATGAAATAAGTGAAACAAGGAGAACCAAAAGAACATTATATACTACAACAGAAACACCGTTTGACAAATGACTTCTGAATGTCCACCTCCAGATAAAGAACTGAGAAAGAAACATAAATAAGACTTTGTTTTTTATATGCATATATCTTTTTGTCAACCATGCCTTCTCTAATCAGAAAAGGGGAGAGAGAGTAGGAAGGAAGGAGTTACCTGGATATTTTAATGACACGAATAATAGTAAAGAAACTAGGAGTGTGTAGAGAAGATTGAGGGAAGTGATGGTTGCTTCTAGTTTAGGCTTATGTTACTTGTCCTAGACAACAAAACTTGTAGCAATGGGTGGAAGTTGCAAAAAAGCCCAATATAAGCTTATGATGAATCATTTCAATTATATTTATTTTATATATATATATATACATATATATATGTATATATATATATATATATTGCCTATCCCTTACCACTCTTCTATCTTGGAACCAATACGCAGTATTGATTCTAAGGTGGAAGATAAGCGTTTAAAAAAAAACTTAATTCAGCCAAATTTTGAAAATTTGAATTTTCAAAATTTTCAAAGTTTTGAAAAAGATTGACATGGAATTTGTTTAATGAAATCTGGAATTCCACCAAAGGGTTTTGGATTCCCCTCAATAATTATTTAATGGTCATTATAATTTCACAATTAAAGCTGTCCTAAGGTAGGCTAGGTTACCTCAAAAAGAAATAGGCTCGTCATCACTGGATCTCTTTAAGCAAAAGACAGAATGATGCCTTCTTTGGTATATTGGAGTCAAGATTCTTTTTCTGATATGGGTGGACCTAAATAATGGCTAAGATCTATCAGTCAATCAATCGACATTTATTGAGTACAAAGAAAGGCAGATGATAGTCTATACATTCTATACCCTCAAGGAACTTAAGCGCCAATGGGGTATCTCCTTTTCTTTTGAAACTCTGTGATTCAAGGATCACCACTGGTCACTACACTATTTAGAGCTAACCCAACATCATCTGATGTTGCACAGACTGAACTCAGTCCTGTACTTTGTGGCATATTTTAATGAAAATATTCCAGTAGCCCCAAATTAATTGTATCTCATCACTTCTGTCTTAGGTTTCATTCTCACTGGAGGCATTTTGAGATCATTTCACAAATAAGATTGCAGTTCCCAAACTTGGACCTGAGACACATTTGAATGCTGCCTTTGGGTATTTTCTCCAGTAATTGGCCAGGCACGATTTAAGAAGAGAAAAACCCCCGAAATATTATGAAGCTTTTGCTGACCCATCTCCAGGCCATGGTGATTATTGTTGTTATTTCTTAAATTCAGCCAACTGTCTACTTCTTAGATCCACAAGTTTTCTTGTGCCTAGAGGCTGAGTTGAATGTGATATTAAATGAAAGGGGGGGGGGGACTAGGAGAGGAGAAAAAAAAGCTGTTTGAGGAAGTAAAAAGCACCAAGGCCTGATCACTGGTCTTAAACAGCTTTGAAGCCTTGTTTTCTACCTCTGCCTCAAAGCAGCATTGAATTATAAAAATGTTGTAGTCCTCCCTCCTGAGAAATACATTATTGAACCATAACAGGGGCTGCCAAGTGCTGAGAATGACTGCACATTCTATCCATATTTATTGGGCAAAGACAGAGTCCTGCAAATGTTTTATGCATGATTGGATCAAGAGGAGGATTCAATATCTCAGACTCAAAAGTGGAGATAGAAGAGGGGAGTTCTGGGCCCTAACAGATGCAATTAAAAAAACTACTGAAGTGCTGTCCCAGCCCAGGGTAGAAGCAGCTAATTGTCATTTTTTGGGGAATTCCAGAAGGAAATGCATTGTGCTGATACTTTTGAGCTCAGCAAGCTTTCAAGGCCAGCCAGTGGGGAGTGTTGCCTATCGATTGTCAACCTGGTCAAATGGGGAGCCTATTTAGAAGGTCAGTGTTGGTATGCACTCTGTGGCTGCACCAGTTCTGAGTCTATAAATCTTGGAAAGATAGACCTAACGCTTTTCCTGGGAGTGGGGAGGATCACCTGAATGAACTAGGGGCAGATCTTCTGGCTCCAGTCTTGCTATGGTCTTTAACTTGTCTCTTGGCCTCAACAGAAGAATTCACTCCTGTGTGAAGAGTTAGTAGGTGATGGGCCATCTCACATGCTTAGCCCAGGCTGTTTCTTGTGCCATGGATATTTTACCTCTTTACTCCAAGGACCACCTCCATAGGAGGTCTTTCAATTTCTAGTTGTTAGTACTTCTACTTCCATCCCAATTCCTTGTTTTTGTCTGTGTATGTATTATAGCAACCTTTCCTCTAGTCTATAATTTTCAGACTTGGTGGCTTTGGAATCTTGAGCTGAATTGCAGAGGAATATTTAGTCTCAATTGAAAGAAAAATACCTTCCTAATGTGATCTTAACTTATGATTTCATTGGTAGAGGGAATTGCTTTGGAATCTCCTTCTACCAATGGTTATGAGCAATTGTTCTGCAATTGGCCATCCAGAATGAGATGCCTGGAGCTCAGAGAGGCTAATTGACTTTCCACATAGTTAGGATACATGCCTGGATTTGATCCAAGGTCTTCTTGACCTTAAGACCAACTCTCTTTTAATCCCACCACAATGTCTCCATTGATAATCTAGGTTTCATTCATAGATTCATAATCTAGGTTATCTAAATGTGGAATGGATTGCTTCAGTTGGGCACAGGATCTCTCTCACTAGGATTTGCAAGTAAAGTTTGGATGACCATTTGTTGGGTGTGTTGTACAGGAGATTCCTATGCATTTACCAACCTGTTGAATGAGATGATCACTGATGTCCTGTCCAAGATGTCCTGATATCTTGGAACTGGGCTAAAGAAAGTGGTGACAGAGGGCAGGAATAACGTATGAACTTGATTGAACTGTGTGCTGGGTAAGCAGAGTTTTCTCTCACTGAGATGGGAATGTCTTGGTCACTACTATGAATGACTGTAGGAATGAGGGCTGTGTGTGTGCATACATTCCTGAGTGTGTAATCTGTGGGAGTGTGCAAAGGAATAGCTCCTGTATTCTTCTTGGGCTAGTCCTTAGCAATTGCCTAATAGCAGATGGCTTGGGACATTAGTAATTCTATTTTTGGTTGAACATTCTGGAGCTCAGAGGGGTGTCTTTTCCAATGTACAACTAATTCTTCCTGCAAAAGACTTTCTTAAAATATGGCTTACATTGACAAGTGTATATTCCCGTGCCTGGAATACATCAACCAGAGTGCAAACAGCTGAAGATTTCTATAAAACCAGGCTCAAATTACCCTATTCTCTGAGCTTTCTACTAGGTGAGTGGCAAAGATGCAGGAGAAAAAAATATACAATTTGGAGCCAGAGGAATTGGGCTCAAATCCCATTCCTACCACTTATTACCAGTGTGACCTTGACTAAGTCACTAAACTTACTCTGAATCTCATTTTCTTTATCCATAAAATGCACAATTCATACTAGATGACCTTGAAGCTCCCTTCAATGTGTAATTAAACTATCTAATGATGCTAAGTGTTGGGTTGGGTGTTAGCAACATTTTTTTCCCACCAATTTAACCACCAATGGGTTAAGAATCTCTTGGGATTCCACTAAAATCCACTAACAGATGAGGCACATACAGAGGAGTTGGAATTAAAAAGTGGGAGAAATCAAAGGAGTAAAAGGAAGTAAAAGGAGTAAAAGGAAGTGAAAAAAAGAAAGGATGAGAAAAAGAAAGGAAAGAATCAGAGGAAAAACATGGAGGAAGGAAAGAAAAAGAAAAGAAAGCGATGTTTTTGATTGAGAGGGTTGTCAATATTGTCTCACTCAGAGACTCCCCTTGTGAATTTCCCCTGCCCAGTGAATATTTGTCTCTAGATCTATGACCTTTGTTTTTTCAGTGTGGGAATAATAGTAATAACTGGCATTTATATAATGCCTTATGATTTTCAAAGAATCTATGTGTGTTATCTCATTTGATCTTCATAACACTCCTGGGAAGGAAGTGTTATTATTATGCCCATTTCTCAGTTTAGGGAATGGAGAATGGTGAAGTTAAGTGACTTAACCAGAGTTACACATCTGGCAAATATCTGAGGCAAGATTTGAACTCAAGTTTTCCTGATTTCAAGTCCACTGTGTCTAATCTATCCTAGATTATTAGCAAGTCCAAGACCATCCAGTATGCATCCTAGCTTTATCTCCATTTTGCAGATGGCAGCTGTCTATAAATAATTTATTACTTATACTTGAAAAAAGTCGATTGACACTCAGAAAGACTACATAGTTTGCCACTGGTCACACAGCTAATAAATCAAAGGTGACACTGAACCCAAGTGGATCCTGACTCTAAGTCCAACTGTCTATCCCTTAGGCTATGCTATCTTTTCTAATATAAATTCAGGTCAAATCTAGCTAAACCAAAAGTCAAGAGCATCCTTGGAAAGGGAAGATAATAAGGCATATGTAGCATGAGAAAACATGAATAGGAAAGAAAGGCGAGGCATTGAGAGTATCTTGGTTGAATGTATTTGAGCATCAAGTCATTCATTTGGCTGAGAAGCCTTTTTTTCTTTGCCTGATTCTTCCTTAAGATCTCTAGCTGCCTGATATTCAGAGCATCTTGAGTCCTCCCAGGTTGGTTTTGGGGACAATGGTTCCAATTTGCCTTATCCAAAGAAAGGCTCTGATCTGAGACATCTCCCAGTGATACCCATGGTATAGGTAGCTTTTTTTTTTCTTTTCTTTTCATGAGAATAGTAGCCTGGTTGGGGCAACTGGGCCTTTGCCCCAAGGTGCTGATATCTGACTGTGTGTTTCCTTTTACATGGCAATACTCTGGCTTTCTTCTCCAATGCCTTGAATTTCTTCACTGGCCCACACAATGTATCATAATTATGCTTGCTCCCTCACTTGTTAGTTGAGTACTATTCCCATGATCCTGTTGGTGTTGTGGTCTCAAGGTCTATTAACTATGCCCCAGAGAAGTGGGATGGACTGTTGGGGGTTAGGATGTCCCTTCTTTCCATAAGACTGCACTCAGGGTTGATAGCCATCTCTGCAACGGGTTTCCTCCACCTCCCAAATTAATTGACTGAGGTCCAAGAATTCCTAGCTATGGTGCTGCTGCCTACACAAGTAATAGTATGTGAAAGGTAAGGTTGACTTCTGAACTATTCAGGCAGAAAATCTTAAATCTTCTCCATAACAGCAGGGATTATTATTATTTTTTGGTCCGTTAATTGACTCTGCTGTCAGTCTCAATGTCCGTGTGAATTCATACCTTGTTTAATTACCCTTGAATGTTAGTCCTCCTATTTTTGAAAACCCTGTTCCTCTAATTGCTATTAAGACTAGTCTTCATTCATTACCAGTGACTTGGATCCTATTTCCCCTTACTGACATTCAAGGTCAGAATCGTTAGTACTGAATCAAGGGAACATATTTTGTTTTGAAAATAGACAATTGATGGTTTCATGATGGAAATGTTGCATCTCTCTGGTGAGGAAACTCATAGGGGTTAAAAAGGGACTGCTGGGAATAGATCAGAAAGACATTCCTATAATGATGTGGTCATAGATTCATGGATTTAGAAATGGGAATGATGTCACAGATTATCTAGTCCAACTGTCCTCATTTTACAAATGAGGAAACAAAGGTCTAGAGAAGGCAAGGAACTTATCCAAGGTAATATGAGGGGGTAGTAACAAGCAGACATTTGAATTAAAATCTTCAATTTGAAATTGAACCTTCTTTTCCCAATAATATAGTAAAGACTAATTTAGGGCAACCAGGACTTCACCTTAGGGTGCCAATATTTACAGGGGAATGATAGTTTTCTTATTTGTTTTCAGTGTAAGAAAAAAGGCACAAACAACAGTAATTAAGTCAGAGCTACAGAGCTGGAAAGGCCCTTAGAGATCATCTACTTTAAATCCAGTATTCTATAGCTGAGGAAAAGGAGGTGAGAGAGAATTTGCTCCCTGTTACACTGTGGGTAAATGGGACAATAATCAAACCAAGAACATGACTGCAAATCTGGTTCCCTTTATGCTGAACCATACTGTTGTTATACCTATATGAATATCTCACTTAAGTGAGATTAATGTACTATTCAGTGCTAAGTATTTTTATGTACTCCATACCTTCCTTATCAATTACAATTATATTGTGACATAATTGGACCATAAAACCACTTCTTTGTGTGTGGAAAGTTAAAGCCTCTGTGAAATGCAGTATTCATTTCAATTATGTGATGGTTAAACACAGTATTAATAATTTTAATAGAAAAATATGAAGTCATAAAGTTTTGAATATTCTTGTAAAGTTCATTAATCTATAATTCCAATAACATGAAAACATCAGTCACTGAAAGTTCGTCTTGGACACCACACCTACTGAATAGACCAGATTTCCTTCATCACTATCATAAGTCCTTCTAATTAAACTTGCCATGTTGGGGAGTGATCATTGCATATACACAAAATAGAGTCATTTTGTCAGTCCTGGACCTTACTTGGGTGGAAAATCTCTCTATTAATGCAGTTATAATTTTCTATGTTACAAAGGTCAATTCTAGGGAGTTGCTTGAGGCACCAAGAGGTTAATGACCTTACTACCCATGATCACAAAGATCATAAAGAAGTGTTATTAGAGGCAGAATTTGAGCCTCGGTCTTTTTCCGAAAACCAGTGCTTTATTCACTATGTCAAGTGGCCCTTTTCTTAAAAACAAACAAACAAACAAACAAACCTTTACCTTCCATCTTGAAATCAATTCTGTGTATTGGTTCCAAGGCAGAATGTTGGTAAGGACTAGGCAATAGGGTTAAGTGACTTGCCCAGAGTCACACAATTAGGAAGTATCTAAGGCCAGATTTGAACCCAAGATTTCCCATCTCTGGGCTTGGTTCTCAATCCACTAAGCCACCTAGGTGCCCCTGCCTTTAGTTTTCAAGGGCAGCCTGGGCAATTGGTAGTGTGGAGCCCCCATCCATCCTTACAGGTTGGTGCCTCTTTTGTAACTTGTAGTCTTAGAGAATTGCCTTGGGGGCACTGAGAGGTTAAATGAATGACCCACAGACACAACTAATATGTACAGAGTTGAGATCTAAACTCAATCTTTACATAGTACTTGGCATATTAGAAGGACTTTATGAGTGGCTGATCCATTAATTTATGGCTCCAAGGCTGGCCGCCTTCCATCCATTATGCCATGCTCCCTCTCATTAACACAATTTCATTTACTATCATCATAATATCATTTAACATATTTTGACCATATTCTATGCACAATCTCAACATCAGTATTAATTAGACCACACACTGAGCTCTTTATTACCAGAGATTTGATCAAGTTTTTACACCATAAAATGACCAGAATTAATAGGCAGATGGTGTCTACTGAATTTTAGAATTTTCCCCAACATGTAATGATGAATTCAAACACAAATGGATGCGTTTGCACAACTATAAAAGAGAGGAGGACAAACCTAAAACGAGTTTGAGTATAGTTACAAATATTTCCGTGGTGTTTCTCCTGCATTAGAAGAGGGTACTCTTTAAAAAAAAAAAAAACAGGGCAGAATGCAATAGCGTCTCCCTAGTGGAACTTGCTTCCAAGTTTTTGGGTGAATTGACAAATGGAGATTTTATTAACAATTATGTGTCTCTGGCCTAATTTCTCTTGGGTTGTCATTTGGTAAGGGTTACACATACTTGACTTATAGGGTAAGCACTGAGCTTCATGGGGCTTTGACTGTGTTGCTTTCTTGAGTAGAATATAAGCTCCTGGAGGGCCTAGTTTTTTTTCCTGCTAGGAATATAGCACGATGCCTGGTATATAGGTAATCAATACATTTGAATTGTGTAAATGAATAGATGTGTCAACACACTTACTAATCATAATCATCATTTCCAAGGTCTCACAATTTAGTGTTTGATACTCAATTCAGAGCCATCTTCCCAAATTGAAGTCCAAGACTGACTCATATACAACCTCCTTTTGTTTGTTGTTCATTTAATGAGCCTCATGGATCTCTAAGTGGTCACTGACTATGCCAGATAGACAATGCTCAAGACAAAATTGTGGAGATGGATTTTCATTTTCACTGGATGTTGGACGTGACAAACTTCTTCCTCCTATATTTGCTAAGCTATTGGTATAAGGAGAGGCACTGATGATGAGACCTAGAGAAAAGACTTTGGCAGGGGGAGCAGATAAACAGATAATAACACAGAACCAGGAAATGTAGAAAGATATTTTGTTTTGAAATGCCATCCAAGGAAATTTAAAAATTAAACTGATATTTCATTTTAGAAAAGCAGAAAGGATATTTCTTTATAGGAGCAGTGGACCTTAGCAATCTTTTTTAGAGTGGGATAAAGGGATCTCTATACTTTCATTTTTAGTATTTTAGTCTTACTTTTTAACATATCTGTGATTTAATGGGAAAAACACAACTGTAAATGAGCAGCTCTCCTGTACCTTAGAGAGACAGGGAGGTTAAATGATTTAACCGGGATCATCCAGCCAATATGTTGTCAGAGTCAAGGTCTTGCTTGAGTCAAGAGTCTGGTTGGAAGGTCTCAGGAAAGTCCATCATTAAATTTTTAGCATGGGCATTTACACTTTGGAAATTGCACAAGCTATAGAACAGCCTGATTTATTGTTTTGCTGATTGTCTGTACTTGAGAAAGTGTTAAGAATGTATATTAAACTTAAAAATCAGACACACCTTTTGAGAAATATGCATGTTAAATATTTACCAGCATGCCCTGAGAAGTGAGATCTGAACTCATTTCTTCCTCACTTTAGGACTGGCCATTGATCCCTTCTCCCATGCTATGTATGTCAAGTAATTGGACACCACTGACCAAAGTCTACAGAATCTGAGACCCAATACTAAATATCATTGGTTAGAAGAGTAATGTTGTTATATGGACTTTGGAATCTAAAAATGTGAGGGATGGAAGTAGTTTCTAGGAGGAAAAAAATTCTGGAAGAAGGTATTTATTGATTTCTAGACCTTAAACAGAGCTCTTACCAAGGCCTTAGAGTGTCCTAGGGAGACTAAAGTAAAAACTAAAAAACTAAAATCAAATTTTATGAAGAGGGTGAATTTGGGTTCAATAGAAGACACTTTCCATCCTCAGAGATTTGGCTAATCTTTGTTCATACCATGAATAATGAACATGACTTTCCCCCCTAATTTTCCTAGCCTGGAATTATTTCCTTTACCCCAGACCATCCAAAGAAAGCAGTCCAAAACCTTATCAAAAACAAGAATGCCATGATATGATGTAGAGCTCAACCACAGAATGGAGTAAACGATGGCCAACTCTGGAGTTAGTCAGAGGAATTTTACTGCAGACGAGGACAGCTCTACAAAGTCTTTAGACATTGTATTTACACGGCATCATGAAGAAGGGAAACCATGATCCACCTCAACTCTGCCTGAGTCCTAAGAGCATCACATAGCCACTTCCTTAAGAATCTTCATTGACTCCTTAGTGGAGTAGCTAATAATTCTAAAAATATTTTCCTCGAAGAGGTTAAGAACTGTCATCATATATCAATTGAATACAAAGTATGGTTATGAGAGCAAAGCCAGCATGCTAGTATTGCACAAGGGAGAAAGCCTTCAGAACACAAGAAAAGACAACCATGGATTTCCTTGAATGATTGAGTAAAAACAGAAGGAAGCTCTTCATGAAGTATCTTGGTGCTTCCTTGAATTCCAGGAGACCACCTACTGCTGACCATTTTGGTGCGATCACTATATCTTTCCAAAGGTCTTCCATCTCATTAGGAAAAGAAAAGAAGCAAACCAACCAAAAAACCCCAAACAAAAAACCATGGTATGGAAGCTGCATTGGCGTGTGGTACTGTTTGTTTCTCGAAGAGAATTCGTTATATTTCAAAATATTATATATATTTTAAATGGTAGAAAGGAAATTGTAGCTCCAAATTATAAGACAGTTGTTCATACTTCATAATCACAAAAATCCCCAAACTTCTGTGTTTTCTTCTGCCACGCTGCCAAAACCTTGGATGTTTTCACCATGGGACATTTCGTTACACACAGTGACAGCACTGTGATTAGCTGGTAGATAACCAGTCAGAGTGCAAATAAGAAATCCATTTGGCTTGAAAATGCTTAAGATGGTTAGAATTCTTAAAACGTGTTGTTTCCTATGTAGTGGTGACTTCTCTTCACTACATCCAAAGAATGGGGCCATTAGGTCCTTGGATGAATCTGAAATGGATAAAAGAGAGTAAATTATTATAAGCAATTCAACAATATTAACATATAAATACACTTCTTTGCACATGATGCAATAATATCAACATACAGAAAAGGAAGACTTTGTATCCCTTGGGAACTAACAAGTTGTGAGTCAAATGAGAAAATACATATAAAGACCCATGCAAACTCTGAAGTGCTATATAAATGGTAGCTAGTATTGTTGTTATTACACTGCTCCTGGATAAAAGAACTGAAGAAGAAAGCCTGTTCTATTTTACAGGAGTGACCCAAGACAAGACACTGTCCTTGAGTTTTTCAGAGTGATGATTAAAAAGATTTTGACAGGTTAAACCATTGGGACCAATCCAATATGGAGAAATTCAATAGTAATAAATGTAAAATCTTAAACTTGGGTTAAAAAAATGAACTTCACAAGGGGGAAGCTGTGGTCAGATAGCAAATCATATGGAAAGTATACAAGGATTTTAGTTAACTATAAACCTCATATGGCTCAAGAGGGTTATATGACAGCTGAGAATTTGAAGAGAAACTCAGCCCGCTTTAGCAGTGGTACAGAGTAGAGCTCCTAAACTTTTTGTTCCCTGTATCCCTTGGCTTTTAGGAAACCTTCCCATATTGCCCATTCAATATTAAAGGGAATAAACAATCATTTGCCATTAGTGTACCACCAAGAAATAAAAATCAGGAGATTGATTTTCATAGAGTAATACTGTTATTTACCAAATATTACCCCTATCATTGGCAAACTTTTTGTACTTCCTGGGGATATGTGTATTCTTGTTTGGGATTTTTTATGCCACAATGTTGATGACTAGCAAGATGGCAGGCCCTTGGTGATCTGGTTTGATCATGCATGGAGTACTGTATTTAGTTCTGAGTGCCACCTCTTAGGAAAGACAGTTATTAGCTGAAGGGTGATCAAGAGGGTGGATGGCCTCTCAAATGTGCTCTATGAGGATTGTTTGAGAAGAAGAAAAGATTGGGAGAGAGATAGGCAGGAAAGCTGTCTTCAAATATTTGAAGGGCTTTCATGTATCTCTCTCCATTTCCGCCAGAAGAATAGCATTAGAAACTTTATTAGAAGGGTTATTAAAACATAGGGAAGCCATATCCACTACATTTCCCTCCTCTAACAAATTTAAGAATTTTGTCAAAAAAGGAAATGAGATCAGAACTGGAGAGAGTGACCTGTTCTTAATGATGCCATGTTGGTTCTTGGTTCTTTGGAATACTACTAGGGCTTGGTGTAAATTTAAGGAGGTCAATCAAAAGATCAGAGCATTACTGGATTGGCAGCACTGAGTGACATCAGGTGGGCTCATCTTAGCCATCATATTCTCTCCACCAGAGACCAACACCAGAGAGAACAGGAATTACTTGGGCTCTGTTTTGATGGCTTAATTCATTCAGCAACACCTACTGAAAATGCTGAGTTGCTATAATGTGCAAAAAACTGATCTAGGTACATTTTTTGGATTTTCTTTGGATTAGGCAAAGAGAATTAGCATTTATATACTGCCTGCTGTGTGCCAGGTTCAGTGATGAGCACTTTACAAATATCTCATGTGAAGATTGGATTTAGCTATCTCCTGATTGCAACAATGAAGACACTTAGCTCTTCCTTTATTGGGAAGATTGAATTGTATCCACAATCTGTTTTTAGATTTTAATCCCCAAAAGGTGATAACTCAGTATTTAAGTAGATCTACTCATTTTAACTACAAAAAGGTGTTAAGTAACTACAAAAGGTAAACTAACAAAAAAAGGTGTTAAGTAACCCAAAAGGTATAATCTAATCAAAGAAGGTGTGAACTAAAGAGTGGGCAGTCCTGGAGAAAAAGCATCTGCTGTGATTGGTAGATGTGAAATATAGGGGAGTTGACACAAGAGAAAAAGATCTTTAAAAAGAGGATCAGAGGCCAGAAGGAGATTCAATTTGATTATAGGAGATGGAAGAGCTCTCTGAATCAGAGGAGAGAATCAGAGGAACTGGACCCCTCGAGGAGCTCATGTAGGAGACCTCAGACTGCTTTTCCTTTTAGACGGTCACTGTTGGTGAGTAAAAGGCTCCAGAAAGGCCCATCTTCTTGAGGCTCTCTTTCCCTGGCTGGGCTTAGAAATTCTAACTGGTATTAGAAGAAGCCAGAGCTCTCTCTCTCTCTCTCTTTCTCTGTATCTCTCTCTCTTTCTCTGTATCTCTCTCTCTTTCTCTGTATCTCTCTCTGTATTTCTCCCCCCCACTCTCTCTCTCTCTCTCTCTCTCTCTCTCTCTCTCTCTCTCTCTCTCTCTCTCTCTCTCTCTCTCTCTCTCTCTCTCTCTCTCTCTCCTCTCTCATTCCTTAATATCTTCCCTCTATTATAAGCAAACTACCATAAATTCCATTTAATTTAGTAATTCATTTGGGATTTAGAAATTAAATCCCTGGCAACCAGCTAATTAATATAATCAGAGTCCAACCACAATTAATTTTAACACTCATTTGATCCACTCAACAACCTTGTGAGATGGGTGCAGTTATCATTCTTATTTTACAGTCAAGAAACTTAGACAAAAAAGAGGTTAAGTGACTTATCCAGGGTCACACATCTAATATGTTTCTGAGGTTAGATTTGAACTCAGATATTCCTGATTTCAGACCCAGAGTTCTATCTACTTTCTTATGAGAGGTAGTCTGATTAGTTATTACAATGGTGGATTTGGGTTCAAATCCTTCCTTAGATACTGAAAGTATTCATAAACCTGGCAAATCTTTTAACCTCTCTCAGACCCCTTTTCTTCATATATTAAATGGGGATTATGCCAGCATCTACATCACTGTGTTGTGAGAATTTGATGTGTAAAGTTCTTCATAAACCATAAGATACTATATAAATGTTAGCTATTATTATTTTTCTCTCATCAAATGTTCTGGGTGTTAGAATTGTTTCAGTTTTATCTGTGTCCTCAGCACTTAGAATGTCTGAAATAGCCCAGCACCAAGTTAAGGGCTTAACAAATGATTGTTCTGCATAGCAGGGTGAGGGGGAGAAGAGGAGAGACATTAGAGAGGTTGATTTTGAAGTCCCAAGCCCACATATTTCTGTTGTTCATAAAGTAAATGAGGAAAAAGAATACAGAGTAAATTAAAGTATACCCCAAAGCCCCATTGCAAATCAATTCCACTCAATATTTAAGTCAGCTAGTCTCCTATTAATGAAAAAGAAATGAAAGAAATTCTAGACAGTGTAGAAGGCTGAGCTGGGTTAAATATTAATGTGCTATATTCAGGAAATGGAGCTGGCTGCCATATTGATATTATTCTACTTATGTTCAATAGCTAGAGGAAATGAAGCCTGCACAGTTACAGAGCTTGGGAGCCAGAAGGGACTAGATGACCACAGGTCATCTAGTCGAACCTATTTTGGAATAATCTTCTCTGGTAGGTTCTCGGTTATGTCTGGCTTTTCATGATTCCATTTGGGGTTTTCTTGGCAAAGATACAAGAGTGGTTTGCCATTTACTTCTCCAGCTCCTTTTACAGATGAGGAAATGGAGGCAAACAAGGTTAAAAGATTTTCTTAGCATCACACAGCTAGTGACTGAGGTCAGATTTGAACTCAAAGAGATGAGTTTTTCTGACTCCAATCCAATGCTCTCTCTACTGCATCATCTAGCTGTCCTAATAATCCTCTCTCCAGTGAAACAAATGGCCACTCAACCTGTAATCCTATATTGGCAGCAGAGTTTTCTTGGAAGTGTGGATTTTTTCAGTTGGAAGGGAATACTGAACCTTGTTCACCAGTAGGGCAAAATCTGGGTGAATGGTGCTACTACTCCTGTTGAAAATGATTTTAAGCAGCTAGAGTCTTGGGTGACAAATTGATTCTCTTAAGGAATCACCTGCCTGGACAGAACTTTTGGTTTGCTTCAATGCACCTTTCCTGCCACACTGCTGCAACCTGGTGAATGTATCCATTCTTTACTTTATCCCCTTCTCCTACCTCAGCAGTAACTGGAATCACTAATTTTGTGACACTTCCTGCTTTTCTTAAAACTTGTCAGTTGCTGTGTGTAATGATAAAGATAAGCTGACTTTTATTGTGTTCAGAATGTTTGCTATGAAGGAACGGGTAGGAAAGGAGGAAGTATACTAAGAGGAAAGGAAAAGAAGTGGACCCATGAGATGAAATGCTTTAGCCTTAAGAGACAGAAACATAAGACTACAGAATGAGCTTTCTGGAGACACAAAGGAAGCCTTCAAACATTTGCTTGAAGACCTCTAATGAGAGGAAACCAACTACCTCTGCAAGAAGTCCAGCACACCTTTGAAATGCTATTTGTAAGGAAATTTGTTCCTAATGTTAACACCAAGTTGTCCCTTCCTTTTTTTCCAGTCATTGCTCTTGGGTCTGCTTTCTGGGGCCAACCATAATGGCCAAGCCTTCTTTCATGTGACAGGGCTTCCAACACTTAAAGATTACTAGACCATCAGATGATTCTCTTATCTGTTCTTTGATACTCTGATCACCTTCTTTTGGATTCTCTTTTGGGTATCAGTGTTTCCCAAGTGTTCAGAGAGATTAGATGACTTGCTCTAAATCCCAAAAGTGATAAGGTGGAGTGCTGGTTTCAAACTTTGATATTATGGTCCAAAGATGGCTTTACAAAGCATTCTACTGAGGTCAAGCATACCCTTTATCTCTCTATCTCTCTATCTCTCTATCTCTCTATCTCTCTATCTCTCTATCTCTCTATCTCTCTATCTATCTATCTATCTATCTATCTATCTATCTATCTATCTATCTATCTATCTATCTATCTATCCATCCATCCATCTATCTATCTATCTATCTATCTATCTATCTATCTATCTATCTATCTATCTATCTATCTATCCATCCATCTATCCATCCATCCATCTATCTATCTATCTATCTATCTATCTATCTATCTATCTATCTATCCATCTATCTATCTATCTGTCTTTTTATCTTCTCTCCCCCCCACTGTCTGTCTGTCTAAATGTACACACGTACATAATATGAATACATTAATTCAAAATATGCACAACACACCTATGTTAACACATGCATATGAATGCATGTAGACACATCTTATATATACATACAAGTAGAAATCTATATGTATGGATAAGTGCAGGTTTAAGTAGACATGCACATGTAGATGTGTATGTATGTGCATATTCATGTAAGATACATAAGCAATGTATACATATACATATACATATATATGAATGAGTCTTTTTATTTGTATTACAGATAAGATTAATCTTTTCCTTAAACTCTCTAAATTGCTAATGCAATATCTTTCTTTTGTTTTTTAGTCATTTCCAGTTATGACTGTCTCTTTGTGACTATATTTGAGGTTTTCTTGGCAAAAATACTGTCATTTGCCATTTCATTCTGTAGTTCACTTTACAGATGTAGAAACTGAGGCAAACAGTTAAGTGATTTGTCCAGAGTCATATAACTAAATAGGTGTCTGAGTTTGGATTTGAACTTGAGTCTAACTGATGTTAGGTCCAACATTATCCGCTGCACCACCTAGCTGAACAATATCTTTCTAATGACCTTATATTTAAGTAAGATATTTCTTTTGCATTTATTCTTTGCATATATGCATCTATTTATATATCATATGTGCAAACATACATACATATGTGTATACATATATTGTTAAATTTAATTGTGGTTGAGACTGAAATATATTTATATAGGTGGTCACCAGGGATTTAATTTTCTAAATCCCAAAATGAATTACTAAAGTAAAATGAATTTATGGTAGTTTTATTTACAGTACAGGGAAGATATAAAGGAATGAGAGAGAGAGACAGGAAACTCTGGCTTCCTCTGAACCAGGTAGAAATAATAAGGCCCTAATCAGGGGAAAGAGTCTCAAGATGATGGGCCTTTCTTGGAGGACACCACTGAGAAAGGCAGGGTCACTAAGTCAGCCTTTCACTCACCAATGGTGACCATCTAAATGGAAAGAAATCTGAATGTCTGTCTTACAGTCGCTCCTCAAGTCTCTGTCTTACAGTCTCTCCTCTGAGTCAGAGAGCTCTTCCATCTCCTCGAATGGAATTGAATATATCTCAACTGTGTCCTTCTGGTCTTTTGTCCTCTTTTTAAAGATCTTTTTCTCTTGTGTCACCTCCCCTAAATTTCATGTCTACCAATCACAGCAGATGCTCCTCTCCAGGACTGCCCACTCTTTAGTTCACACCTTCTTTGGTTAGAGTATGCCCTTTTGGGTTACTTAACACCTTTTTTGGTTAGTTCACCTTTTGTAGTTACTTAATACCTTTTTGTAGTTAAAATGAGTAGATCTACTTAAATACTGAATTATCACCTTTTTGGGATTAAAATCTAAAAATAGACTGTGGATTACAATTTAATCTTCACAATAAAGGAATAACTAAGTACTTTCATTGTTACAATCAGAGGATTACAATTTAATCTTCACAATAAAGGAAGAGCTGAGTATCTTCATTGTTACAATCAGGAGATAGCTAAATCCCAACTTCACTATATGTATATATGTATATATATATATGTATGTATGTATGTATGTATCATCTATGTGCTAGGTGCCATGCCAAAGAAATAAAATAGAATGTGACCCTCTTCTTTCAAGGACCTTTGCTGGTCTATATAATTTCCTACTGGGTTTAGAATCCAAGCCAGGGCAATAATAGTCTTCTTCCCATTTGATCCAGGTTTGTAGATAAACAGGAAACAGAAAGCCTGTCAGCTCACAAGGCACCATGAAGCCAGGGACAAATGTATTCAAAGAGATCTCTTTATGAAATTAATCTCCAATCAAGTACAAGGACAGAGGGCAGCTTCTGAGCTTGTGAAAGGCACAATAACAAACAATAAGTCATAATATCAACACATCATGATTTTGCTGTTAGGACCTTTGGTGGTCCTTGAGAGAAGGGGGTCACATTCTATTTTATTTTTGGCGGGGCTCCTAGCACATAGATGATTAATAAATATTTGTTGATTGATTGAAATAATATAAAAATCAGCTAAGGGTTTTTTTTCAATGTCTTTTTGGTAATTGATCCCAGAGATATTGTTATATTTGGTGCTTCGAAGAATTTCACTTTTTTTCTCTTATTGAAATAGTTGCATTGCATTGGGTTTTACATTCAACAAATAAATTATTGAGTGCTTATTGCGTGCTGGTGCTGGGGGAGATACGAAGTATAGCTAAGACATGGTGTCTGTCCTTTTGGAGTTTCTAGCCTAGCAGCAAGTCCTGACAGGTATCCAAAGAAGTATAATAATAAAAAGTTCACAAATATTAAAACAATGTTATGGAAGAAATGTCTACAAGTGATTCTATAATACTTAATGGGGGCACTGATTAACTACTGGAATGTCAAAATAAAAATTCCTTGAGGGAGGTGGCATTTGAAGTGGATTTTAAAGAATGACTGGGAATCAAACAGACAGGTAGGAACTAAGGTGACCAAAGGTGAAGAGGTAATGAACCTGCCATGGATGGAGGGATAGTAATTCATAAAGTCTGGCTATAGTGTAAGGTATGTTGAAAGGAATAGGATAAGAGTGGTGCCAGATTATGGAGAAACATGAGTGCCAAGGAGCTTTAAATTAATACTATATTCAGTGGGAAGCCATGGAGTTTACTGCAGAGGCATATACATATAGCCTAACCAGATCTTTCTATACGGAAGGTAAGTATGGCAGACCTGGGAAGCATGGATTGAAGGAAAGAGAGAGTGGAAGTGGGAAGAGCAATACTACTGACCCCTTCATCTCAGTTCCCATCACCACTTCTCAGGTACAGGTTGTCCTTACCAATCTCCTGGTGGCAGGGGTTGAATCCAATTGGCCCTTTTATAGCTGGGCTTCATTTTAAGGGAATTCAATATATACCCTCCTATCCTTCAATAGCTTCTAAAAATTCTAGAATATTAAAGTGATCTTAGGAGTCTTTTAGTTCAACCTTCTGATTTTACAGATGAGGAAACTGAGACCTAATGAGATGATGTTCACAGTACAGAGTGAAGACTCAAATTCTGGGCCTTTTGTTGTCTGGGATCAATGTTCTTTCTACTTTTTGTTAATGGATGACAGATTTTCACTTTCAAATATGGAATAGGCAATAAAAAGAGCAGCAAAGTGACTAGAAAACAAATCAGTACTTCCAAGCCTACTGGGTGTAGATTAGTGGCAAAGATGTCACAAGTTTTAGAGTTTAAACAAAATCACTTTATAGAGGTATCCTTAGATTTTTGAGGAAAATTGTTTCCAAGTCATATGTAACCAAGGGAAGCCTCAGTATCCATTCTGCTGCAGCTAATTAAAATGGCTCCTGTGGGCCAGCGACAAGAATGGCTCTTATTTCTGAGCACTCCGGTCAGTGGGTATCTCATTTAAATGAAATAAAATAATCCATACTGAGCTGCAGGAGAGCCTATGGATGAATGTTAATGAGGCTGTGTTGGCTCTAAAGTCATTTGTGGACATGGCAAAAAGCAAAGTGAAGGTGCAGGAGAAGGGCTGCCCCACTGGACCATTGTCCAGAGGCCTTCTCTTGTTGTCTTCCCTTCTTTCCTCAACAACAGCCCCCCCCCCCCGATCATTCCTTTTGAATAGAGCTTCACTTTTTCTTTTTACAATTAATTTAACTTTTCTAAGTAAGACTAGAGTTGACTGAATAGAACATAATCACCTAATTAAGCTTCATAAAAAGTTAAAAGAAACTGGGAACAGGTAATTTTGAGGTACTGTTTTGGTGGATAGAGTTCTGCTCTTGGAGTCAGAGAGACCTAGATTGGTATTCTGCCTCTGATATTGCCTGTGTGAGCAGCCATGGGTGAGTCTCTTGACTTGTCAGAGCTTTAGACAACTCTATAAATAGGCTTATTTATTAACTTAAGAGTTGGATTTAGTTCTGAGAATGTGGGGAAAATTTCTGTACCGATGAACTCAGAGATCCTTGACATATTGATGTAAGCTCCGATTCAATCCAATTGAATTAAATTTAACATGCATTTATTAAGCATGTACTATGTACCAAGGACTTAGCTAAGCATTAGATATGTGAACACCAACAGAGCAGTCTCTTTCAGTCAATTAATCAATTGACCAATAAATCAACCAGCATTTATTAAGTTCCTACATGCCAGATACTGTGTCTGGCATGGAGACACCAAGTAAAGAAATGAAACACTTTCTTACTCCCAAGGAAATTACATGATACTCATGGTGGTGTTGATGGTAGCAGAAGTTGAAGCCAACTGGTGCTTTTAAAGGTGGGCCTCACTTTTAGAGAGTTCAATATACAAAGAAATAAGCCTGAAATGTCAAGAATGATCAAGGCAATTGTTTTTTTTTTCCCATAAAGGGTTTTTAAGTAAAAAAAATTATAAAAGAATTTACCCCAGCTTTAGCAGACATCAATTAAGTGTAGTTCTCTTTTCTTGGTCAGGACCATTTTAATTTTTGTCTTTGAACACCCATCTCTTTGCACAATGCCTGAAACTCTGGAGGTGTTTTACAAATGCTTGTGGACTCAGTAATAGCCAGCATTTAAATAGTGCTTTCAGGTTTGCAAAGAGTTTTCTGTATAACTTCAATTGATTCTCACAACAACCCTGTGAGGTCTATGTTATTATTTGCCCTATTTTATAGGTGAGGAGACTGAAGGGAAAATATATCTCCAGCATCACATAGGTAGTAAGTCTCAGAGGTAGGAATTCTTGATTCCAAGTCCAACACTCTACCCGCTGGACCACATAGCGTTCCTCAACGAAGGAAGGAATGAAAATGATCTGTGATGGAATGTTTAAGCACTCATCTGGACAATTTAACTAACCCCCTGTTGTTTTATGTATTCTACTTGAGCAAATTGTAGTGATCTATTGGTTGAATTATTTAAATAATGATCTCATTCTTCTATTTTCTACTTTAATTTGGAAGCAAGGATGGTTAGCAAGTCAGTAAAGGCAGCTTTGTCTTATTCAATGTGATGAAAGATTGATTACAGACTGATAATAGATATGTGACATGGGGCCTCTGGAGGATCAGCCTTCTGAGTCATCAACACCCCTTACTTCAGTCTTTTTGGGAACACATTTATGGGATAAACACACAAGTAGTGGACCATCTGAACATATCGTGGTGGACTTTGGCAATGAACCCCAATAAACCCACTTACTCGTGTGGTTTTGATCTTGTTACCAGTTGCACACATCCATCCAGAATTATCAGGAAGGGTCTTACATTCTTCTCCTTCGAGACATGGCTCCATCTCACACCACCATTTCCCAATCACTATGGAAGCTAGAGAGGTGAGGGAGAGACAGGCAGAGGGAGAAAGAAACAGAGAAAGAGAGAGAGAGAGAGAGAGAGAGAGAGAGAGAGAGAGAGAGAGAGAGAGAGAGAGAGAGAGAGAGAGAGAGAGACAGAGAGAGAGACAGAGAGAGAGAGAGAGAGAGACACACACACACACAGAGAATAATGATTATAATTCACCAGGAACAAAGAACACGGCTTGATTTCTTTCCTAGGCAACTGGATTTTGAAGAGACATTAGGTTCTCTTCACCTTTAGTGCCTGGAGAAAAACTCTATTAAGAAGTGAACTTTTCATTCACAAGCCCCACAATACAAATGTAATTATGTTGTCAGACTTCATCAAGCAGTGATTTATCCAGCAACTCATCTTAATGGGAAACATGGTGGGACAACATGCTTTTCTTGATAAAGTTTGAGGATATTTTTTTCATCATGTACTTAAAAGAAATCTATTACCTTCTGTCTTAGAATTAATACTGGGTATAGGTTCTAAGGCAGAAGAGTGGTAAGAATTTGGCAATGGGGGTAAAATGACTTGCCCAGGATCACATAGCTAGGAAGTTGTCTGAGGTGATATTTGACCCCAGGACCTCTTTTCTCTGTGCCTGGCTCTTAATTCATTGAGCCATATAACTGCACATCATAATACTCTTTTTATGTATGCAATTGTCTCCCTCATCAGAATGTAAGCTCATTGAAGGCAGGAACTATTTTTGCTTTTCTTTGTATTTCTACTACTTAACTCAATGTCAGACAAAGTAAGCACTTAATAAAATACATGTTCATTGGTTAGATGATTGGATATTTCTATCACATGCCTTTTATTAAGCCTTTTCAGATACTGGGGAGGACATTTGCTTGCTCTTCCAAGCAGATCAACTCATCTTCTCCAGGGATTGTCCCTGGGTAAGGAAAGTGTAATATTTGGCCACAAAATAGATCTATTATATTTATGGTTGGTGTATTCCTTGAATGATAGACTTTAAAAAAAACTATGCAAAAAGAATACCAAATTCCACAAAGACAAAATCTAATGGTCTCAGACAAGTCCGTCATTTCTGCAGTTTCAATCAAAGCAGGTGAGTATGTGTGTATATGTATATTTTTCCATCTCTATAACCCAGAAGCTCAAAGTACTAGAAATTTAAAGTGGGTTTTTTTAAAATCCACTTCCTATTTGTGGATTTTAAAGTAGGCCAGAGCTACAACCCCAGAACATTATTACAATAGAACATGGTCTCTTGTCAGTGTGTCTTCTAAAGATGTATAAACATAATATGACTTATCTGTGATTTTGCAGGAGGAAAACGACAAAGGAATCTCCTCCACCATTGAAGATTATAACCCCTCTATGCCTTAATAGGTCATAGATTTGGAGCTGGAAGGAGCTTTAGTGATGACCAACATTTAAGGCCCTCCATTTCATTTTACCCAATCTTTTAGCCTTGTCTTTCATTCTTCCCTCATTTTTGCTTTTATAGTCTACTTAATTTTTTTCAACATTCTCTGTTTTCTTATTTTTCTCTAATGCTAATCCCTCTAATTGAGTGCCTCCACCCAATTTCCTTCTGCCAGTGAAAATATTATTCATCCATTCGCTGAGGTCTGGACAAAATTCCACCTCCTCCATGAAGTCTTCAGGGGTAGAATTTCTATCCTATATAATCTGACTCATATTCAAGGCCATGTAGTACAGTGGAAACCAGACTGGATTTGGAGTCAGAGGTCTGGGTTTAAAATCTCAGCTCTACCCCTTGTGATTTTGGACAAATCACTTAATTGCTGAGCTTCATTTCCCCCATCTATAAAAGGAGGAGGTTGGACTAGATGTCCTCTAAGGGTCCTTTCCACTCTATATTTATGTTCCTATGATAGTGTGCTCCCCCCTCAAAGCCCTTTGATTGTATCTCCAATATGGCACTTCAACAACTAATCACCAGAAAGAATCTGATATATGTCCCCTTCCTTCCATAGTGAGATATAGAAAACATTTATTAAAAGTGTTTTCTCTAAGCCAGTTACTGTGCTAATGGGAGAGCCTGAGGGGTTGTATCTTATCTTCTTTTGTAGATTCCATAGCACCTAAGTGTACCCCACACAGTAAGCAATAAATATGGATTGAATTATTGACTCCACAGTGTGATTTAGAGGGAAAAAGCTCTGAATTTGGAGTCAGAGAGACTGAGTTTAAAGTCTGCCTCTGCCTCTTAATAGCTGCTGCCCTGGGCAGGTTTTTTGACCTCTCTGGGCCTCAGTTTTCTTACATGGAAAGTGAAGGAGTAGGATTCCATGGTCTTTAAAGTTGCCATCCCAACTCTAAATCCGTGATCTGGTGAATACAAGAATTCTTTAGCCTGATGTTGAAAATGAAATGCCAAAGAAAACAATGCCTTAAAAATTGGAGTAGGGGTCCACATATAGAAAATTCCCAGCACAGCTAAAAAGAGGAACTGGGGACATTTAGATGACAATAGGCATATGATAATCTAATTTAAAAAACTTTTCTGTTTGTAGTTTAGTTAAAGGCTTTGTGCTTTGTAGCTGATTCATTCTTCCATTCATTCAGCAATCCATTCATTTTATCCGTCTACTTTTCTATCAATCTATTCATTCACATGTGTAATAAGGAGGGGTGAGAAAATGGAGATTTAAAATTTCTGAGCAAGTATAGATCCAAACTGGGTCTTGACAAGATTCATGTAGAGCCCAATTGGGGCTTCCTTTCTGTTATATTTTAGCCATAAACATACCAGTTCCATTTCATGAAATCACCAGCAACAAAAGCTCTCTGGTCTTGGCTCAAAGAGAAACAGGGAAGGAATTATTTTTGCCAGCATCCCTCCAATGGAGAGCTCTATCACTGGCTTTCCCACTGAGGCACATGGAAAATGAACTACTCCTGTCAGCGAGGTCATCTCTAAGGGACTTTGCCTTCTTCTGACAGGTACAGAGCCTGTTCTCTTTTCTTGTTAAGGCTCCTTGACCTTTCAGCTTCAGTTCTCTTTGTTGCAGGCTAACAAAGTAGCCTCTGTCTCTTTTCAACACAAACTAGTCACTAAATGGAAATGTAGGCTGAAGGACAGGAAGTTTTGTGAAATCTGTGAGCCACCTTTAATGCAAGGTTTTGAAGATTCCCTGATTCACAGGGGAGGAAAGTCTAATAATAAAAACATTTCAGACCTGTTCACAACCTCCCCAAGAGAATGGCAGAAGTGGGTCTTCTAAATGGAATGTGATGATGTAGCTCTTGTCTAGAACACATGCTAACTGAGTTATTTTCTTTAGATAGTCTGTAAGAACCTCAGAGGTCATCTAATCTAACTGTCTCATTTTACTGATGAAGAAACTGAGGCTTAGGGAGAATTAAGACATTTACCTAAGGCTATACATGTTATGAAGGGCAGAGCCACTATTCAAATCTAGCCCATCTCACTCCAAATTCAAGTCTTTCTACCTGTAAAGTTGAAACTCCCTCATATGTAATGTTTTTCCTTAAATAATTTCTTTCCATTTAAAGAATTCTTTGATTCTATTTGGTGAATAAATGAAGCCACATTTTAACCACAAGTCAGTTGTAATGTCGTCATTATGTATATATGTACATATATATTTGATCTTTTGTGTCTGCTACTCATAACTAACCTTAAATTCGAATCAGCATCACCTACTTCCCATTCCTTGTATATGGCATTCAATCTCTTACATTTGTGCTTTCTCACAGGCTGTCTCTTATGAAAGGAATGCCATTCCCTTTCTTCATGAATCTCTGCCTTTAAGAATACCTATTTCCAATCAAGACCTACCTACTTGGATATCTTCTTCCTCTAGAAAAAGCAGGAACTATCTTTTGCCTCTATTTATATCCCTGGGCACTTATAGTGCCTGGAATAGAATAAGTGCTTAATAAATATTAATTGAAACCCACAGAAGTCAAGTATGGTAACTGGTAGAGCTGGGATTTGAACTCAGATCTTCTGATTTAATGTTTTCTCCATGTTATCCTGTTAAATAATTCTAGAATTCACCAGATCACAGATTTAGAGTTGGGATGGCAACTTTAAAGACCATGGAGTCCTACTCCTTCATTTTTCATGTAATAAAACTGAGGCCCAGAGAGGTCAAAAAACCTGCCCAGGGTAACAGCTATTAAGAGGCAAAAACTCAGTCCCTCTGATTCCAAGTTCAGAGCTTTCCCCCCTCTAAATCACACTGTGGAGTCAATAATTCAATCCATATTTATTGCTTACTGTGTGCGGTACACTTATATTAGTTTAATGTTTTCCACATGTTATCCTGATGAATTGGAATTGAAATGAGAGTGTTTTAGTTTGAGGCTCTGTGTGAGCCTGCGTAAGCCCCAGAAACTCCATTGCCTCAGTTTCCTCATTTTTTAAAATGAGAGTTGTACTAAAATCCAGCTTGAAAAGTCCTATCATACAATGTGTAGTACAGACTTCTGGCGTTCTGAGAGTACAGAGGAAGGAAAGAATGAGGTAGGGAATACTTTATGGAAGTAATAGGACTGTGACATCCTGTAGCATAGTTGGGCTTTAAATAATTTCTTTCAATTAATTTCAAATCAACCAACATTTACGAAGCATTTACTTTGATACAAACATTATTTTGGGCCCGGGGGACTTTTGTATCTCATTTTTAGAAAAATGAAACAGTCACTGATCTCAAGAAGCTTCAACTCTACAGGATAAAAGATGTAGAAAATACTTTGTAAACTGTAGCATTATATGAGTCTAAGTAATAACATTTGAAGAGTGTTCATTGGGTTACGCTTTCCAGGAAGAGAACATTGCAAATGCAAAGGGATGGAGGTACAAATGAGCAAGGAAGTCACCCTGTCTGGATTGAACAAGGCATTTACCTTGGGAATATTAGGAAATTGGGTTAGATCGGCCAGCCAGGGTCACATTGTGGTAGTTCTCTGATGTTGGAAGATTTGAATTTTATTCTGTAGACAATTGGGGGCCGTTGAAGAGTTTGGAGCAGGGAAATGAGATAAAGGTGAAGTGAATTACAGAGATTAATGTGGCAGCAGTGTGCAGGATGTATTGGATGCAAAGATGGCCCAGGAGGGTGGAAGAACACTGGCAGCAGGCATGCGGGTTAAGCTGCAATTTACAACCATCCATGTATGAGGAGATGAGTACAGAAATCACGAGAGCATTAGTGTTAATGGAAAGGCAAGGAAGGGAGAGGCTGATAAGATGCCAGGAGGGAAGAAAGGCCTGGATCTAATGATATTAGACAGGAGGCCGAGTGAAAGATGACAAAGATGACTTTGAGTTTGACTGGGAATGTCTCGAGATTCCTGACTGAAAAGGTAAAATGAAATGATAACAAGAAAAAAAAGGCAAAATCTTGGCAATCTTGGTAGTGCTCAAGAGTGACAGCACTCATTGAAATCAACATGCTGCTTACTGCATGTATAAGGGTCAGGTTAGAACCACATGAATCAGGGGGGATCTTTTAGCCTTACTTTGTTGTAATTTACCATGGTTTTAAAAACAATGGGCAGGATTTCTTTAGGTAAATGGCACAGTTCTCAGAGCATCATTTTTGTATAGGTTTTTGGGGTCGTTTTTTATAATGTTCACTGAGATAGCCTTGGGCAAGTACTCACCCCTCCTGGGTCTGTTTTTTCACCTATAAAACAAGGGTGTTGTACTATATAATTTCCAGTGTTCCTTTCATCATTGGATCTTTGAACAGTGAGGCATGGAGAATGGGTAGAATGCTGAACTTGGAGCCAAGAAGATCTGAGTTAAATCCTGACGTAGGCTTACTAGCTTTGTGACTCTGGGTAGTCACCTAAACCCTCTTTCAAATGGAGATAATAATATTATCTTCTTCATAGGTTTGTGCTGAAGTTTAACTAAACTAGTTAAAAATGTTTGACAATATTTTTGAATCAGTGAATAAAACATTTATTAAGTGTATCAACAAAGTAGATGGTGATGCCCCTTCTTTAAAGTCATTTCCATTGATAAAATCATATGAGTTTCTGATTTTAAACCATGAGACAGGACCAAGGAATTTGTTGTATTTGGCAATTTTTAAAGCATGATATCAATATTGTTCTTTCATCTCTTGAACAAGAATGGATCTTAGAGGTCACCTAATCAAATTTTTAAAGGCTTTCATAGTGCTTTCATTAGTTTTAAATTTAAAATTTTATTTATTGTTGGTTTACATAAAAAATTCCCAGGTATCTCCTTTCCTCCCTCCTCTCCTTGCAATAGAGAAAGCAACAGTTCATAAAAGTATATATATATAAATTGTCTTTTGTGTTTCTATTTATCAATTTTTTTCCTCTGGAGATGGACATTTACAAGTAATTTTTAAAACTAATTCTGCAGCTCTTGTACTTATTCCATTTTTCATACTTCTGTAGCTTCTCGGGGTTCTATTCATTTTGCTTTCCACACTTTCTTGTAGGTCTTTCCATGCTTTTTAAAAAATTAATGTTCATTATTTCTTATGCTGCAGTAGTATTCCAACATATGCTACAACTTATTCAGCCATTCCCCAATTGATGGACATCCCTTCAATTTATAGTTCTTTGCCACCACAAAGATAACTGCTATAAGTATTTTAGAACATATAGGTTCTTCTTCTTTGTCCCTGATCATCTTGGGGAAAAACCCAGCAATGGTATTGCTGAGCCTAATGGCATGCATAGTTTTATAACTCTTAGTTCTCCAAAATGGATGGATCAGTTCACAATTCCACTAATAGTGTATTAGTGCCTAGGTTTTTCTACATCCTTCCAACATTTGACATTTTGTCCTTTTATCATTTTAGCCAATTTCATAGGTATGAGATGATATCTCAAAATTGTTTTGATTTTGATTTGTATGTCTCTCTCAGTAACATCTAATCAGTTTACAACTGAGAAAACTAAGGACATAATGAGGTTGTCCAGGGCCATGAAAGTAATTAATAATAGAGGTGATATTTGAATTCAGTGATTCACAGAGTGCCAGGGACATAATAGGCTATTAATAATTGTATTGTATTGTATTAGAACCTCACTGAATATCCTAGGGACCTTTGAGGTACAAGTCAACACATTCAGAATCCAAAGACAGTGAGATTTCTATTATATATTGTTTGTCATCAGCCTTTTATTCAATTCAAACAGTTATTGGGCAATCAAACAGGCTGATTATATTTCTTAGGGCTTTAAATAGTGTTAGAAAGTTCTATGGTTTCTCAGGTCAATGGTAGATCTTTCTAGGGATAGTAGATTTATGAGTTCCTTGAAGAGGCAGACCTTTTGCCTGTTTTGGAAGCAGCAAGGAGAAGGAGAAGAGAGTTTACAGGAAGTGCTATCCTTTCCTTCTCCACACATTGTACATGTTTTTGGACTGACGGAGATGGCTGCAAAGAATACACCCAAAGATGGTACCAGAAAAGAAAATATCAAAGGCAAATATAGACATTGATGAGACATTCCTGAAGGAAATAGCTTCAAGAAGCATGACTTACTGTATCCAATATGATTAATGGCAATGGACTCAAGAAGAGGCTTCCCATAGCTAGGAGTTGTGAGTTGACTCTTTGATCACATATGTTTTCTATAGTTAAAGCCCAGTCTACCATGTACTTGTGGGAGAGAATGCCTCCTTCTTTGGGGATGGGGATGGGGATGTGAGTACTAACTGTTCAAATATTCTTCACTAAAAAAAAAACTATTTGATGTCTGCTAGTTAACTGAAATGGGAAGCACACTCATGAGCCAAGGTACTAGAAACCACAGTTATTCTTAGGATTACCCCATAGAGCCCTGAGACCAGTAGTAGCAGACTGGTCTATTTCTGACTATCAAACTGCCAATAAAAAGGTGTTAAGGGCATATCTCCAGAGGGGCTGCCCTATTCTCATTCCTCCCATGAATTCTAAAACAATTGCCTCTGTCAATACTTTTATCAAGGCAACTGCTTGGTAAAGAGAAGAATTTGGGTAGCTTCCTCAAAAGCCCAGACAGTGAGGGATCTAGTTCCTTGTGATGTGCTGGAGGCTGAATAAGTCCTGACCTTTAATCCATGTTTACTATAGTATTTTCTTTGTTGCAGAACAAACTGCAGTTTCCTTGTAGGCCCCACAGTTGACTTTTGAGACGCCCAAGGAAACCACAGGTGACAATTGAACTGATTAGTGTTAACAATTCCCAGGCCATGTCGAGTTGGAGGATTAAGTGAACTTTGCTTTCCCCAGATGGGTGGGCTATTCAGAGCTGTCTTTAAGAGCAAGGAGTCTCAAACCCTGGGCAGATATGTTATTCTTTTATAGAAAACTGCAGGGATTCTCCTTTTAGACATAGAGCCTTACATAGATTGTCCTGTCTGTCTTTGATGTCAAAATGGGAGTAAGGCCAGAAGGAAAAACATTGAATCTTACTTGGACCTACACATGGCATCATCCCTGCCAAAGAAAAGTGAAAAATGATTTCTAAGTAATGACTTAGCAGCACAAAGAATCAAAACTTGCTATTTACTTGATTTTGTTAAAACACCGTCACTTACTATGTATTTTCTTACTAATTCTCAGTTATCTGATCATATGCTTTTAGGAAAGAGAAGTCATTTCCTCAGAGCACAGTCTTAGAATCTGTGTTTATCTTGGCAGTATCAGTTCCCACCTTGGTGACATTTTTTGGGCAGAATGATTCCTCGTGAACAAAATCAAAGAGTTGGTCTAGATCCTAAGGTTCTACTCAAATGGTCTATAGTTTTAGGGTCCTAAGATCCAAATATTTAAATCAATCAATCAACAAACATTTATAGTATGTCTACTCTGTTCTAGACTCTGTGTTAAATGTTAGACAAATAAAGAAAAAGTTACATAGAGCCTGGTCTCCATTTGAACCTCCATTTCAATAATTTTAAACACTCTTCTTTCTTTTTTTTTTAACCCTTACCTTCCATCTTGGAATCAATACTGTGTATTGGTTCCAAGACAGAAGAGTGGTAAGGGCTAGGCAATGGGCAATGGGGGTTAAGTGACTTGCCCAGGGTCACACAGCTAGGAAGTATCTGAGGCCAGATTTGAACCAGGACCTCCCATCTCTCAACCTGACTCTCAATCCACTGAACACTCTTCTTAATGGAACTCTAAGCAAGCATCTCTGTATTTAAGAGAACTCACAAGTATGAGACTTTGCTGTTTATAAATGTATAAAGCAGTAGTTAAGTACCTTCTGCATCTTTAATAACTACTACTTACATATGACTACACATATTAAAATATAAATATGTATATGACTTTTGCAGAATCCTTCCCAAAATTATTTCCGGTGAAAATAAGGTCAGCTCTGTGAACTTAGTACTTTTGGTATTGTTATCCCTATTTTACAGATGAAGAAGGCGAGCCACATAAATGTGAAGTGTTTTGCATATGGCCACACACGTTGTATCAAAGGTGAGATTTGAACCCAGAACTTCTTTTTTATAACCTGGCTCTTTTCCTGCCAGCTCTTTTCTTAAGGTTTATATTATACACTAATGACTTTATGCTGCCATTTCTGCTCTGATCTGGTTGCATCAATGACATTGGCTTTGGTAGCAGTAACACTGTTAGGCAATAGAGAGTTAGTGAGAGGTAACCAGAAAAGGTCCTGATTTTTCAATATGTCACTGGAAATATTGGATTCCTAAAAGGCAATCTTGTTTTATAGCCAGTTCTTAAAGGAACTTCCCTTTTCTGTTAATGGAAGACTACCTGTGTGTGTACCTATATCTACCTATAACTGTGAAAAGATTCTTTGGCAGAGTGCTAGTAAAGTTCCTTCTTCATAAAAAATGTAAAGGAGTTCATAAGGATATCATTATCTTATAGGAAAGGCAGTAAGGAGAAATGGAAAGAATATTCAACTGAGTCAGAAAACATGGGCTTCTCTTTTCGATTTTCAACTTAGTAGCTATATGACTGGTGAAATATTTTAAGTTTGATCTAAACTAAGCTATTTTACCCATAAAATATGATACCTTTGAATTGGTGCTCACATCCATGATCTGACATTTATTACCAGCATAGCCTTGGGAAGGTGACTCTACATCTCTAGGCTTCCCTTTCCTCATGCACAAAATGAGAATGTTGGCCTTAGTGACTTCTTAGGTCCTTTTCATTCTTAGGTATAAGATTCTCTGAGCTGTCTTGTCAGCTCAGAGTGTTGTTGGGAGTCTTCAATGAGATGTGTGTGTTTTTGTGTGTGTGTTGATTCAAAGTCTTTTTCTCCTACTTGATAAACTCTCTTTGCATTCCATTTGCATGGGCTGCACAAAAGCTTTTAAATTACTTGCAATCAACAGAAGTTAGTTTATTTGATTTGTTTGGTTCTGAATCTTCCCCTTAGTCATACTTTTTTTTTGGGGAAAAGTAGTTCCTGTTCACTTCAATTTTATATGAGGTGGTCTTTTATGTTCAAATGAGTGCCTATCTGTAATTTATTATGGTATATAGTAGAAGATGCTGGTCTAAATCTAATTTCTGCCAAACTGCTTTTGTGGACATACTTTGAAGGATCTATGTGTTCTCCAGAAAATTCAAGGAATCCAGAAAGAGTTGAGATTTCATGAGGATCAGAAACTCCCACAGTGCCAACTACCTCCACCAGTTGCAGAAGGCAAACCATCTCTGAATTGGTAGATATGTGCTTAGGAGCTGCTTGAAGGTACATGCATGTTAAATGATTTGGTCAGGTCACTAAACCACTAAGTCAAAGATCTTTCTCACTAAACACAATAATCTATCCACTTCCCTTGCTACCTCTGAAGTGTTCTATAAATGTATGCTATTACTATTATATACAGCAAATCCAAATTGTTACTGATTTTACTACAGTCGAATCATGTCCTTTAAGTACCCCTTTTCTCTTTTAATAAGTAAAACTATCACTTTTATAGTTATAGACATGTTAAAATATTACTTAGGTTAAACTCCTGCTCCTAAATATTAAATCATGCCCAGAAATGGTTGGCACTGAGTTTGTTTGCAAAACTGGTATTCCCAATCTTGTTGGTAATGGGAAAGTTGTATACTTATTGTAAGGTATTTCATTTTAATCTAACTCCTACTAGAGAAGATTGATATAAATAAAATTTAAATAGAAAACACATTTCAGATGCCAGCAGTGAAAAAGACTTTGTCAGCCTAATGAAAAGATATCAATTTTCTCCACTTTTTTCAATAAATGGTGAGTCATTTTCTAAATGGATTAGATTAAAGAAAAGTTCAAACTCCCAGGGAGAAGCTCTTGGCACTGATGGAGCCTTTAGACAAGGGAGAAAGAACAGAGGCATGTAAAACCTCTTAAGCAGCTTCAGATCTATAAAAATTGACACAAATTGGGATAGCGGTATCTCTAACACTGAGCTCACCTATTCCTTAAGAAGCCCAATCTGGTGGAATTGAACAAGGCACATTGTTTCTCTTATTTTATTAGGATGTCATGGATTGCTGAACTTTACATTACAGAACTGGGAACTTGGGAATCTGTGTGAAGGTGGTGGAGACGGGAAATAAAACCTACTACCTCTGGATGTCTTATATATTTGTCTCTGAGACAGGGATATGTGCTAAGTGGAAGTTTGATAAGGCAGAGCAATGATAAGGTAACAGATGAGGATGTGTTAATGCAGGCCATGGGGAATTTGCAATGGAGTCCAACTTAATTTCAGAAATCTCAGCCAGACACTTGTTCAAAGATAATGTGTATGTGCAATCCTCAATGGAAAAACACAGGTAAGCCCAGGTGCATTTTCAGTGCTTAATAAGTGAGCAAATCATACCCAGAAAAAGAGTTTGTCAAGAACTTCCCAGTCTTTCTATTATTGTGCTTGTCTGATGCAACCATCAAACAGATGAAATATGAAAACATCATTCTAATCAGTCGATTGTTTCATCTTGATGTCAAAGAAAGAGTAGATTCACTCTTGGGGGTATTTTAGAGCTATTCTATAAGACCAGAAGAGCTTTGAGATCCTTTCCAACAATAATGTCTATGTGTGATATATTTTGGTTCAACTTGATCCCAAGGAGGTTCTAACTCTTTTCCCATGCTCCTTTTCTCTTCTTCTCTTTCTTTTCTGGAAAAACATGATCCAGAGAAAAAAGAAAAAAAACCCAAGTGTTCTACAATATTTAGAGCAGCTCTCTTTGTGGGGGCACAGAACTGGAAATTGAGGGGAGCTCCATCAGTTGGGGAACTCATCAGTTGGGAATAAGCTGTGGAACACGATTGGGATAGAATATTACTGAGCCATAAGCAATGATGAGCAGGTTAGTTAAAAAAATAGAAAGATCTACATGAAATTATGAAGAGTGAAATGAACAGGACCAAGAGAACATCATATACAGCAAATGAAATACTGTTTGAAGAATGACTTGGGTATGTTATGTTCACCTCCAGAGAAAGAACTGATAAACAGAAACAAGTAAAACTTAATTTATATATACATACATCTTTTTTGTCAAATTATGTCTTCTCTAAGAGAGAGAGGGAGGGAAATATCTGAGGATTTTAATGTAACAGAAACAAATAAAATTAAAAATTAAGAAAAAATAATCCCAGGTGGAGTATCAACAAGTAAAATGGATTTTTCTTTTTCATCTTTTTTCATTTTTTAAATGAACTTAATAATTATAGATACCACCTTTTCTATATTCAAAGAACTAAAAAAGGTTAGAATAAAAAACTGTGAACTTCTGTTACGTACAGTTAAAAAAAAGTGTATATTGATTTTGACTAAGTAGTAACAGTGAGTCTTATTGGATACCTGTTCACTCTTGCTACAGGGGAGGATGATGCTAATGGATTGCCTCAGTTTGGGACTTCTGAGAAGAGAAAGGCTAAAGCCAGATGAGTGTTTGCATTAAGTCTGGCACAAATATGGTGAACTTCTGAGAGTAGAGGGGTCCTGGACTATGTAAGGAGAGGTGAATCAGTCCAACTTAGAAAAAGGGTGGAGGTGAATACTTCCATTCCATTGCATATTGGGAGATGACCCTTGAAAGGTTGTGATACCTCCAGCCTGGAGTAGATGATAGAGAGACCCAGTCTCAAAACATAGTAACAAAACTATCTTTTCTGTGTCCTCTTTAGTGTTTTATTTTCTGTTTACTTTTTAATATTTTTGTCAATTCTTTTCCTTTTCCATTTGTTGAATCTTTATCAATATCCACTAACTCATCTTCAACTAATTTTTTCCCAGTTTATTTTCCTCCTCTTCAGATTTTTATGACTCAAGAACACCTAATAAATGGTGAAGAATTCGAGCCTCCAGATAAATAGACAAAGCATCTGGATAATGGTATTTTTTCACTTTTCATTTTAAGGACTTGGTGTCTGACAGACACATCCTAAGGGTACTTACTTACTTCACTGTGTATCTCCCTCATTCTGCCTGGGTAGTGATCACGGTGCCCTTCAAAGAACACCAGATGTGGAGGACAGATACCGGGCTGACATTAGCCATATGTAAATTAGGTATTTTCCCAGAACACTTCAGTGCCAGTGGTATTGTTGAGGTTGCTTAATTACAACCTAGACATGCTCATTGTAGATTAAGGCTAACTGTTATGGTCCAGGGGAGTAAAATTCATTTTTTTTTTTTGCCAAATGATTAGGATTCATTTGGATGCCTTTGGTCAGATTTAAGCAGGGAGAAAGCACCTAGAAATTGTCCACACTATGTACTTTCAAAGACTTGCTCCAGCAGGGAGAAGGAAATTTGTTGAGAAAGAGAAATTGGCTGTGAAAAGAAAAATGACAAAAATAGCAACTAAAGGAGAGGTTTCTAATATTTATTTATTTGCCATTTAAAACAATTTTCTGACATCCCTAAAATTTATCTCAAAGTATGAGCCAGGAGGGATGGAGTCTGGAAAACTTGTTTGAATTGATGCAATTTGGGGAGAAAGTGAGTCTAGAGGAAACTCCTTCCTCCCTCCCCGCCCCCCCCACATAGGTTATGAGTTTGTAAGGTGGCTCAAACCCAAGCTCCAATCTCAAAAACCATTTTTGTTTCACTTTCTGAAATGACAGCTTTTCTCGGGGCAAGGGAAAAAAAAAGAAAGCCTGCCGATATGGTCAACATGGCTTAACATGAAATAACAAGAAACAGGTGAACTGTCCTTGGCTGGAATTTCCAACCATGTTCTAAAAGTCTGTACTTACAAAGAGTAAGACACATTAGGAACACTGTTTCCCTTTGTATGATCAGGTTTTGCCAGCGCTAGGGATGTGGCAAGAATAAACTGAGATATTTGTAAAGTATTTTTCAAGGCTTAATGTACTATGAAAATGTTAGCTCTGATGATAATGACGATGAGGATGGTGGTGGTGATGGCGGCGATGATGATGGTAATGGCTCCATAATCCAAACTTTCAATTCTGTTCATTTACATTTCACCAGTACAGGTCCTTTGACTCTGCCTTTATCACTTTGCAACTCACTAACTCAAATGAATATATTCCTCACAGATAAACTGTGTGCCTGGAAAGTGTGATGTAAGGCCAAATGAGAACACTGGATTTGGAGCTTGTTTCCCTGGGTTCAAAACAAGGGCCATTTCTTAGTACATTCAAGATCTATGGAAAATCACAGTCTCTTGGGTCTCGCTTATATGATCTCATCTGCAAAATGAAAGGGGCAGGAATAGATGACCTCTAAGAGACTCCTTTCTAACTCTAAATCTCTAATTTAATGAGTTGGAGGTTCTTATCTTTAAGAAAATAGCAGCACCATCACTTGCATTTCCAGAATTAAGCAGCATATATAGGCATCTTATTCACATATTATTTGAATATTTAACTCAAGGGCACAGCCTATCAAAATGGTAGACTTGGGGTTGGAGGACAGAGGTCATTCACTACATTTTCTCAATCAACACAGTAATTCCCTCTGCATTCCCTTTCAAATGTTCATCTAGTGACTTTGTTTTTGAGGAATCAGTGCCTAGGGTAGAGTCTGGTACATAGTTGGTGTTTAATAAATGCCAATTGATCAATTGAGGACACTTTCCTGAATGTTTGTAATGCATTAAAGTATTTTCCTAGGACTCAAAGTCCAACTCATCAGCCTATGCCTTGCAAACTGTTTTCTTTCCTCTTTTTAGAATAAGGGCATTTTCCCTTCTCCCATTTTGTGATATCTCTCCTATTTTTCATGTTCTTTCAAATATCACCAACAGTGACTGAGCAGGTACATTTTCCAGTTCTTTTGATACCTGAGGATGTGGTTCTCTGGGCCACAGTTTCCTCATCTGTTGAAAAGGGGTATTTGACTAGCTGACTTTTAAGAAACCTTCCATCTCTAAATTTACAGTCCTAAAAGGCATAGTGATGATTCTTTGATTTTGTACTTTGTATCATTTAGAGTGGGCCAAAAGCTTTGGAGAATATCCAAAGGAGGTCAAACAGCACTAAAAGGGTCTTGAGTCCATGATATATGAAGATTGGTTGAAGAAACTGGGCATGTTTGGAAGTTAGAAAAGAAGGTACATGGGGGTCATGATATCTGTGTTCCAAAACGTGAAGGGTGGTCACAGTGGGCAGGATCAAAGAGGAGAATTCAACATCATTTTTGTCCAAAGAAGGCTGAACCAAGAGCATTTGGTAAAAGTGGAAAAGAAGTCAATTAAGTTTGCTGTCAGGGGAAAACACAGAGAAATTGTCAAACAGATAAGAGCTGTCCAAAAGTAAAATGGGCTGCCTTGAAAGATGGTAGACTTCCACTCCTCGGAACCCTTTCAGTAGAAATTGAACAGTCACTTGTCAGATATATCATAGCTTTGGTTTATGGACTGGACTAGATGGTCACTGGGGACCCTTAAATATTTCAGATACCATAGTTCTGTTATGCTTAGTGATTTATCCAATTTAATATTCACATAAAGTAGCAAAGCTAGGTTTTGACCCTATATTCTCTGACTCCAAATAGAATTCTCTTTCAATAGTATCATGCCCCTATTGAATTATCAATAGCCAAATCTTGAAAAGTAGGATTATTGTTTTTCTTAAAGGAAAAAAAACAGCAAATATTAAGAGACCAAACCTTTTAGAATAAAGAACAATAAAAGATAAAGTTAAGAGTGGTACAAAATCTCTTGGTTTACCATACGTTGTATAGACTTTAATGTGACCTTAGAGATCACCAACCTTAAACTCTTAGACTGTAGGGGAAATAGGCTCTGAATATGAAGACTTTCTGTTGAAAATATCTCATAACCATTAAGATATGAAGGCAATCCTTAATATGACCAGGGAATGAACGAAAGTGTGTTTTATTGGTCAAAGCAAATAGCTTAAAAATATTTGAAACTAACAGGTAGTCAGTCAAGGATGTTTCCTAACTAAAGATTCAATATTCATTTCTCTCATACATTCTAAAATAACCAGACAGGAGCATAGATTGCACTATCTCACATTTTAGGCTGATTCCAAGGGTGTCTTTGGGTAGTAATTGAATCTGGACACCTTGAAGAGTCTTCTTCATTGGCTTGCTCAATTTTCCAGAATTGGATAGTTTTAAAATCAGTGCAAATTCCTAACTATCTGTCCATATCTTCTCATGCTATGCAATTTTAAAAAATATGGTACAGTGGAAAGTACAATGGATGGATTTAGAGGATCTCGGTTCAAATGCTAGCTGTGCCATTTATGAGTTTTATGGCCCTAGTCAAGTCACTTTACCTATCTGGGACTCAGTTTTCATATTTAAAAATATGAAGTAATTTGACTTGATATCTTCTAAGGTCTCTTCAAGATCTAAATATATGATTTATGACTTTTTATAATCTTTATAGACAATGAAGAAGTCAAGTTGCATCCAGAAGAGCAAGAGGTAACTCTGTAGAGAAGGATTTGTGGAAAAGCATTGATAGAATAAAACTTGAATTGACTGAAAACTGAAAACCTTTTAGAGTTTTTAAAATCCCTTGGATACCAGTGAAATGCTATGGGTCTCCTGTCATCCCTCCATTTTGCTCTATATGCAGATCACCTCCTTTTCTGATTCTCCAGGTCCTTAATTACACCATTCATATCACTTCTTGTGTACATGTTCCAAATGACCCAAGAGTGACTTATCCACCACACATATCCCTTAATCAGCATTTTCCTCACTTGCATTTCCTCTCAAATTATAGCATGCTGTGATTTAGACCTCCATAGCATTACAGAGAGAGAATTTGTGTTGGAAAGAAGGATATTTGTAGCAGTAAGTGCATTGGGAATTGTTATTTGTGCCTAGCTATTTGTATGTTCCACCCATAGGATGTGAGCTCTCTCAAGCCTACTGATGCCCTCTGGGTAAAGCTATGAATTGCTTCAGCCTTTCTGGAAAGTAATAAGGAAGTAGATGTCCAAAGTCACTAAATATTGGACCACCTGCATTTGTCATAGGAAAATTATTTGAAAAAGTATAAAGCATGACAAAAGCTATGCCCAAGGGGCAGCAAATTTGAATCATTGTCGCATATTTTGGCATTTTTTTGGGGGGGTGGAAGAAGGTAAGAGATGATGGGCAAGTGTGTTCTATGATTACTTAGTAGAAGGGTAATTACTCAGGAAGAAACCAAGGAAGAAAGAGATGATCCATTGTGTTTCATAAACTCCTGCTATGTGCAAAGCACTGTTCTAGCTAACTGGAATACATTCTACTCCATTGGAGGGAAGAACCCATGTCAAGAAACTCCTAGGTCCATTGAAGTACTACAAGCAATTGGATGGTGGTGGCAACATCATGGTAAAATGAATAGAAACAGGCAAAGATAAGATGACAAGAGAATAGGCTTCAGCACGTATCAGAACTTATCAGTCCACCTTATCTATAGTTATCTTTAGTAAAAACAAAAAAATATATATATATGGGGGGCAGCTGGGTGGCTCAATGGATTGAGAGCCAGGCCTAGAGACTGGAGGTCCTAGGTTCAAACCTGGCCTCAGACACTTCCCAGCTGTGTGACCCTGGGCAAGTCACTTGACCCCCATTGCCTAGCCCTTATCACTTTTCTGCCTTAGAGCCAATACACAGTATTGACTCCAAGACAGAAGGTAAGGGTTTAAAAAAACAAAAACAAAAAAAAACAACAAAAAAATAAATACAATGATGTATCCATTAACTGAGGCATCTAGATGACAGAAAATAGGAACTGGATTCAAGAAGGTCTGAGTCTGAAGTGTGACCTTGGGCAAGGGACTTAACCTCTTAGCCTCAGTTTCCTCATCTGTAAAATGAGAATAATAATAGCCCTGAACTCCCAGTATGGTTGTGAGGATGAAATGAAATAGTCTTTGTATGGCCCTTTTCAGACCCTAGAGCACTCTATAAATACTAGCTATTATTAACTATGTATATTTAAAAAAAACATTTTAAAATGGTAGATATTGAGCTTAATTTAAATCGATCATAGGTTTTTATTTTCAATTAGCATTTTTTCTAACTTGCTCACTATTTACTTACTTAGAGTCACTATACAGTATGGAAAAAAGAGAATTAATAGGTTCTTGAAATTTCATGGTATTTGCCTTGTGAACATCCCTTTGGCACCATTCAATTAAAGTTGGGTTTTTATTGTTTTAGCACAGTCACAACTGTTAAATTTCACAGCATATTTCTAATAGGGGTCTAAAGGAACTAAGTTATTTTAAACTTGCCTGCTAGCAGAAATACATGATTAGAGACTTAGCAAAGCTATAAAGATAATTAAGTGAATAACATTTATGGCAACCCCTTTTTTTTCAATTATATTATACTATATTTTAATTTACCAGAAGCAAGGAGCTAGTGAATCTTTTTCATATTTATTCCAGAAGAATGTAAAGTCCTTGAAGGTAGGGATTTTGGTTTCTTGGTGGCATAACCCCTGGACTTTGGACAAGATTTTTTATATGATAGCAAGCACTTAGTGTTGTTGAATTGCCAAATTTATAGCAATTCAGGCATTGGTATTTTTTTTTCTATTTGAGGGGAGGTAATCTTGAATGTTCAAAGCAAACACAGATAGAATAGGATTTTATAAAATCTAAGAAGTTTTTACCCGGTTGAGTGCAAGTGACAAATTAACACATAGTAAAGTTGTTATATATCCTTGGTTATCACTTTGTAGATGCTTGTGAGTGTCTCTCCTCTTTGGGAAAATCTAGAAAGTAGTTCCCTCTTTGGTGTCCCCTTTTGCTTCATGTTTCTCTTAATGAGTTATTCATGAATGATTTTCTATTATACTTATTCGTGTACATCTTATTTTCCTACTACACTGAATAGTAGTTATCATCCTTTTTGTGTAATGTATTCTTTAGGAAGTCTGGCAATACCTATGGATCTCAGAATAAAGCTATTAAATTCGTAAAAAGTTACACAGGATTACAAAGAACACGAGTTCTATTGAAATACAGTTATGTAAATATATTTCACAAAACACCAAGAGTATGGATCCCAGGTAAGAGTCCCTCTTAACTAGATTCCACAAGGACGTATACTTATACAACATTGTCTCTGATGTCCTCTTAAAAGAGAATTTTCTTGTAAAAGGTTTTGAGCATAATTCCATTCTGAATTTGTCAGATTAAATAAAACCTGTCCTATATTTAATGCCACCCTAACCTGAATGCTTTTAGGGGATCTAAGGGAACTTTTTTCAAAAGACATCAGGAAAATTGGTACTATAATATTATAGATTTAGAACAAGCAGAGACAATAGGAGCATTGAGTCAATCCCCTCATTTTATGGATGAGGAGAATGAGGCACTGGGAAGTTCAATGACTTGCCCAAGATCATTCATTAAGGTTATGTCTTTGGAGAGATAACTCCAGGGTTAATGTCCTCTTTACTATACCATGTTACTTCTGATGCCCTTATAGAAAATCCAAAAATCTTGAGTAGAGGGGAAAAAAAAGATCATCTCAAATCCTGACATTCCTAAGGAAGATCTTAGATGAGGGTGGAGCAAAAAAAAGGTGAATCAGAAAGATTATTACTAAGAAAGACTTGAAGTGAGTCTAATATATAGTATAAAACAGCAGATGCCAGAACCCCTAAGGCTCATATAGTGTGATATAGTAGGCAAGTAAGCTAATGTGATTTCATATTGCTTTGAAAAAAAAATCAAAATCATGTCCAGGAAGAAGAAGATGACAATTCCATTGCCCTCTGACCTGATCAGGGCACAGCTAGGGTAAGGTGTGGTGTTCTGGCCACCTTATCTTGGGAACAACTTTGATAAACTGGACAATACCAAGAGGAGGGAAACTGGGATGACAAAAGGCCTTCTTTGGCATTGTGCAATAGGCAGAAGGGCTGAAGGAAAGGGGAATGCTTAGCTTGGAGAAGAGAAGACCTGGGGCGGGGCATGATAGTTACCTTTAGGTATTTCTTGGACTGTTGGGTGGAAGAGGAATCACACTCCTTATGCTGAGCCATAGAAAGCAGTGTGAAGGGGGCTATGTGGACTTTGAAAAGATTTACATCTAAAGAAATAGAAAACCTTTCCAATAATGTATACAGTCCAAAATAGGATGGGTTTCTACAAAAAGCCTTTCCAGATACTTCCTAGCCCTACGCCCTTCCCTCTCTTGGTTATCTCCAATTTATCCTTTATAAATTTTGTTTGCACATACTTGTTTATAAGAAATCTTTTCCATTAGACTATGAGCTCCATGAAAGCAGGGATTGTTTTTGCCTTTTCTTTGAAGGTCCAGCGCTTAACACAGTGCCTGCCATGTGCTGTCCTTGTTTAGTTGTTTTTCTGTTATGTCTGACTCCTTGAGATCCATTTTGGGGTTTTCTTGACAAAGATACTGGAGTGTGGTTGGCTGTTTCCTTTTCCAGCTCATTTTATAGATGAGAAAACAGGCAAATGGAATTAAGCAATTTTTCCCTGAATCACACAGCTAGTAAGTATCTGGGGGAAGATTTGAACTCAGGACAATGAATCTTCATGACTCCTGGCCAAGTGCTCTATCTACTGTGCCACCTAACTGCATTAGCTGACACATCATAGATGCTTAATAAATGCTTGTTAACTTGATTTGGGCTGACTCTTTCTGGTAGTATTGGTTCCCTCTTCACTGAAAGTCTTCAAGCAAAGGGTAGATAATCATCTGCTAGGTATAATATAGAAGGCAAGCTAGTCTCTGTATAGACTTGACTAGACTACCTCTAAGACCCCTTCCGCAACTCTCAGATTCTGTGATAGGAGGCCAGATATCTGAGTCTATGTTGTGTATTCTCTTGCATGACTCATTGCTTTCCTCTGGAAGTTACAATCACAGTCATCTTGGCCAACAATTCTTCCACTATACCAGGTTTCTGAAATTCTTTTGACTTTGTCATAAGCTATTACATTAATTTAGTCAGGGAACCTGGTGGTGTCCCCAGTTGACTTATGGGAGGGAAGTGGAAGATCCATAACTACTTAAAGGTCCAGAAAGTAGTCACAGCATGGAAACATTTTGCATGTTTTAAAAATATTTATAAAACTGTTCAGTATCTTTTCTCAGAGTTATATCAAACTAAGAAGTTAATTTTATCAGCCAAAGACTCATCTTCACATTCTTTGCTTTTAAAAATGCATTAAGACCTTGGAACAACTTGTGCCCAAAGCATTTCTGTTTGTGTCACCCATTACAGATTTTAGTCAATTTTCCAAACTAAAGAGAAGTAAACAATGGTGGTATGTCATTGGTGGAACAAGGGCATTCAGCTTTCTAGGACAATGTACCCTTAGTGTTAGAAGAGTCTGTTTTCTATGTTATTATCTGAAGAAATATGTACTGTTCTTTTCTCTTGTCTTGTCTTGTCTTGTCTTGTCTTGTCTTGTCTTGTCTTGTCTTGTCTTGTCTTGTCTTGTCTTGTCTTGTTGTCTTCTCTTCTCTTCTCTTCTCTTCTCTTCTCTTCTCTTCTCTTCTCTTCTCTTCTCTTCTCTTCTCTTCTCTTCTCTTCTCTTCTCTTCTCTTCTCTTCTCTTCTTCTCTCCTCTTCTCTCCTCTCTTCCTTACTGAAATAATTATGGTTTTATTTTCCATTTCTTCCTACTTTCACTCACCTCCAATTGATAACTGGGTTCAAGGGAAACAGCAAAAACAAAAATATGTCCCATGATCAAATGAGTTGAATATCTTGAAATATCCCATATTTTCTTGGGGGAAAATTCAATATTTAAATTGTTTCCATGGAAAATTCAGCCGCAGTCATTTCTTATTCAGTTTCTAGCCTCAACTCTGAAGAAAAAAGCTTGTTGCTCTGTATAAATGAACATTGCTCATGGATTTCAAAATATATTTTAATACTTGGCCCAGTTCATAAGAGCTGAGAGAAAATGCATCTGTTTGATGAATCTCATAGTTTCCTTTTAATGAAAAGGATGAGGTTGCTTTTGCTTTTACTAGAAAAAGGGAGAAAAATCTTGTGAAAATAGTAGAGGGAAAATGTAATTCTGGGTTCCAGCCAATACATGTCAAAAATTCAGCTTGCTGGAGACAAGCTTTCAAGGTTCTGCTTCCTGATAAGTGTGAAAGAAATATATATTGCCTACATGAAATTCCCCAAGGACCAATTCAAAGTCAGTCCCCTCCGGCAGCTGCCCTTCCACACATCCACATGACTTTCCATGCCCCCCTTCTTTATTGGATTCATTAAAGATGGTTTTGTCTCTTTTTTCCTTTAAAAAAAGAAAAAAAGCAAACTTGTTGAGGCATTTTCTTGATCCAAAGGAGATGCTTTGTGATCCTCCTCTGACAATGGCATTTGAAGGGGAGTCATCTTGGTAGCCTCTAGCCATCCATCATTTCCAAAGACATCCCTGATTGCTAGATCTTGGATGTCTTCAGAGAGAGGTGGCTTTAGTCCTTTTTCTCCAAACAGTTTCATGGTCTGACTAGTAGAGTTTCAATAAACACTATAGCAACTTCAAGGATGTATCCCTTGCTGAAGATGGACTCTTTTGACCATCCATCTCAGCTTAATATGGTATTATGGAGGAGAGGGAGCCATACTATTGAGATCTGTCTTTGTGACAGTTTTATTTCCTCAGATCCAAACAACCTGAGACCCTTTTATTATAGGCTTCTTAAAAAATTCACAAGAGAGGTAACTTAGTGTAAAGAAAGTCTAAGGAGGAGGGGTCCATAAAATGTTGGAGAAAGTATAGGGATTTGAATCAAAGGACCTCATTTTAAGTACTTAGTCTTCTATTTAGTATCTATATGACCTTGGGCAGTGGATGACTTGTGACCTATATGACCTTCATTCTCTGGATCCCATTTTCCTTATCTGTAAAATGGGCATTAGACTACATGTCTACCAAAAACGTACGTTCACAGATTTGGAGAAGTCATCCAGTTGAACATTCTCATTTTATATAATGAGGAAAGAGAGGCCCAGAAAATTAAGGGATTTGCCCAAAGTTATTCAGCTATCAAGTGCAGGGGCCAGGATTTGAACCAGTCACTTGATTCTAGATCCACTGCTTTTTCTCTTCTATCACACTGCCTTTACTGCTCTCAAAATATTTATTCCTATGATGCAGTCAGAGAATCTCAGAGTTGGAAGTAACTTCACAGACCATCTAGTCCATGTTATCCCTGTATTAGAATTATTTTACTCATCCCTGAACAAGAACGATCTTTAAAAGATAACAAATAAGACAGCATCTAGCCTTGGCTTGAATAACTCCAATGATAGGGTGTGTACCACTTCTAGAGGCAGCTCATTCCACTTTGGGAAACTCATTTTATTCGGCAGTTGGTTTTCTGACAACAGACCTAGATTTGCCTCTTGGTTTCTTTGCCCACTGTTCCTACTGTAGCTCTTGGGGCAAAGCAGAAAAGTTTCAATCCTTTGACATATGACAGCTTTTCAAACAAATGAAGATAGCTATCATGTGCCCCTTAATTTCCAAACACAGACAACTGAATGGAATCCCTTAAGGTCACTCCATTGGATCTGTGTGTTGGGAAAATATTGGCACAATCTTTGCCAATATCATATAACTAGAAGACCATCATATGATGAAAATAAAAACATTTTCACCCTTTAATCTGAACCTAAACCTCTTGGGAATTTGCATTTTTGAAGAATCAAAGAATGGAGGTTGCAAAAGATTATTTAGTCCAAATTCTATTTTAAACATTGAGAAAGTTAGGCCCTCAGTTTTACAAAATGATTTTCCTAGGGATACATATCTCATAAGTGTCAGGGTCAAGATTCAAACTCAGGCCATTCCCACTATCCCACAAATATTTTCTTCCTAGGTTCTGTGATGAGAGAGGGCATGAAGTACTGTGACAAATAACCTCCTAGAAATTCACTAAGAAAATAATATCATTATTTTTGGATATCTTCTATTTTCTTAGAGAAGAGAACAAAAAATGGTGGCTCAGCAAACAAGCAGTTTGATTAATTTAATTTTGATTTATTTCAATAAACTTTCTGAAACTTCTACTATGTGAAAAGGAATTAGGGACAAAAATCAAAATATTACCTCTCCTCAGGGAGCTTAAATTTTATGGGAAACATTTACATCTCCAAAATCACTCTAATTTATTGTTAAAATACCGGTTTGTGTGAACCCTACGATCAAATCAACCTTTGGGGAGTGAAATCAAGAGGGAAGGATTAAAAGCAAAAATCAGGGCAGCTACCTAACACAGATAGAGCTTTAGGCACAGATTTGGGAGGACTTGGGTTCAAATTTGACCTTACATACTTCCTAGCTGTGTGACCATGGGAAAGTTTTTGAACCTCATTGCCTAGTTCTTGCCTTTCTGTCTTAGAGTTAATACTAAGACAGAAAGTAAAGGTTTAAACGCCCCCTTCCACAAATTCTTAATGGTCATCAAAGACTTCATTAATCAATCTATCCCTCTATCTATTCATTCATTCATTAATGAAGACATCATTATACTAAACAAACCATATTTAGCAGCACAAATATATATATATATATATATACATATATATATATATATAATTCTAGTCTGATATCTCATTCTTAAAGAGGAGAACAGCATAGCATTGGCCCTTTCTTTTCCAGGTAGAAATCAAGTCTACTTTAAAGAGGGATAGGAAATATTCTACATATTCTGGACTTCCCAAGAGCTATATCAAGATTTCCATCCCATGTGAACAGAAGCATAACCTCCTTGGGTACACATGTCTTACACTAAGAAGACACAGAGACATTTTTCAGAAGTGTAAATAAAGTTGAGAAGATGCTGAAGATTAAAGAGTCTCCAAGAGACTTTGGCTGACATTTCTTTCTTGAAATGTAGGATGGCATATTTGGAAGATTTCTGTTTGGAAGTCAGAAGATAAGGATTTTTGTTCCCAATCAGACACTTAATAACTATGTGATCCTGGTCAAGTCATTTTACAACTATGTGGCTCAGCTTTTTTATCTGTAAAAATATGGAGTCTTTTCTAGCTCTAGATCTATGACCTAATGACTCTAAGACTAAATGATCTGGAACATCTCTTCTTGTTCTAAATTGTTGGACTTCTAAATGGTAGTTAAAGAGGGAAAAGGGGACATTATGTCAGTTCTATTGACAATGTCAAATGGGTATAGTCACATTGATGTTAGGTATACTTTGAAGAACAGACACAATGGGTAGTGCCATTTCTCTAGACTCAATTCTTCTTCCCACCTACTAATCACTGGCAGGGTGTCAAATAGTAAATGTTGCTGTGGCTTCAAGGAATTTCAGAATAGAATGTAAGCTTCTTTTAGGATGATCTTTTTTGCTTTTGTCTTTGTATCTCCATGGCCTGGCTCAATGCCTGATACATAGTATGTGAAACAAATGAAATTCTCTGGATGCTGAAAATATTAAATTTAAGTTAATTTATTAATGGAGTACTCAAAGTTTCTAACTAGCCAGCAGACTCCCTCCATAATCTGAATGGACACTAACAACTGGAGCCAGACCCAAAAAAGAGAGAGAGATGTGAGTGTGAGTAACCAGGCAGCTAGGCTGGGTCAGAGAGAGAAGAGGTTTAAGCACAAGCAACTAATAAGTTAGTCTTGAGAAGAAAAAAGAGCGAGACAATAGCCAGAAGAGTGGGGTAAAAGAGGCTGACCTCCACCCCCACATATCATACATACCCCTTGTGTGACAGCATCATCCTGTCTCTCCCCAGGACATGCTAAGAGGTTTCTGATTGGGAAAATAGGCAGGCAGGAAGTGTCCTTGGAGGTCTCAACTCCTCCCTCACTCCTTCATCACAGGAAGAGGCAGATCTCAGGAGAACAACAACATACCTATTCTTCCTTGGCATGTGGCTGGACCACCATGGCAGCTAGAACTTATTTCATCACTCAAGGGAATTCTTGTTTAAAGATAAATGAGAAGCATGCCTCCAGCCTGCCTGTAGGAGATCAAGACAAAAAAGGAAAGAACCCAACCCAGTTTCCTAGCTTGAGGGAGAAACTGAACTTTAAAATTAAGTTGTTTGGGGGGTCCAGAGGGGGGGAACTAATTCACCTTTAATTTTCCACATGAATGTTTAATAAATGCTGGTTGAATTAAAGAGTAAGCTTTCTGTTCTCTCCAATGCATTCCAAAATGCTTCATCTAAGTATATGAATAGAAATATCCAGCAACCCAACAAATGTCATTTTACCATCAATTTTTATCATTTATCACATTATCTTCTGGGGAGAAATAACAGTTTGATACTAACAGAAGTTTCAACATTTATAGAAACAAACATACACCTCTCCACCTTCACAAATAAAGCATGATTTATGAATCATATGATAAGGTGCTAATTGAATTGCTGAAAGAAATGAAAAGATAACAGTTATTTCCTTTTGGGTGTTTTTTCCTTTTTATTAAATCTATCAATGTTAAGCAATTTAAGAAATCCCATTTCATAAGATTATTACTGACTTTATTATTGTCTGGATTTTGGCCACTTTTTGCTGTAATTGACACTTTTTTCTTATTTGCAATTATATTCTGAAGTTCTCAAACATTCCCTGACCCATCGTGCCATTCTTCATCATTTTGTGAGGTTTTAAATGACCTTGCTTCAGTTAATTGGCTCCCAAAGGGTTCGTATTTCTTATTACTTTATTCATCTCTTCTTGTCCCTAGCCTGTTGTCAGAATTATTGAGAATAAAAACATCACAATGAATGATTTATCCAAATTGAGATTAAAATTGTTTCAGAAATGAATACACTAACTGCACAGAGGGTAGTGGCCAATTTCCACTGAGATATTGTAAAAAATATAGGCTATGGCTCCATGATTATGAGTCTTCTTTGGTAGTCTGCTATATCTGGGCAGTTCCTGCAGTGAGTCACTTTACTTCTTGACCAGGCTCTTTCCAGCTTTTTTTGCTTCCATGTGCTTAACTCTACTGATATCTTCCCATCTTTCCAGTTTTATTCATAAGTACTCTCATGACAATTAGAATGAGGGCACCAGTCTACTCTTCTATGGTCCTCTCACTAATTCCTGTAACTTTCCCAACCAAAATAGCCCTCTGTTATTACCACTTGCCTACTGCATCCTCTTTTTGTACTCAGATGTAAACTCCTTCAGGGCAGCAACTTTCCACATTGGTATCTGAGTCACTAGTTTAACATTGTACTTGGCACAGAATCAGTTTTGGATCAATGTTTTAAAAAAAACCCAAAGAGATAATGGGGAAAAAGACTTGTACAAGAATATTCATAGCTGCACTCTTTGTGGTGGCCAAAAACTGGAAAATGAGGGGATGCCCATCAATTGGGGAATGGCTGAACAAATTGTGGTATATGTTGGTGATGGAATACTATTGTGCTAAAAGGAATAATAAAGCGGAGGAATTCCATGGAGACTGGAACAACCTCCAGGAAGTGATGCAGAGCGAGAGGAGCAGAACCAGGAGAACATTGAACACAGAGACTGATACATTGTGGTATAATCGAACGTAATGGACTTCTCCATTAGTGGCGGTGTAATGTCCCTGAACAATCTTCAGGGATCTAGGAGATGAACACTATCCATAAGCAGAGGACAAACTGTGGGAGTAGAAATACCAAGGAAAAGCAACTGCCTGAATACAGCGGTTGAGGGGACATGACAGAGGAGAGACTCTAAACAAACACTCTAATGCAAATACTAACAACATGGCAATGGGTTCGAATCAAGAACACATGTGATACCCAGTGGAATCACGTGTTGGCTATGGGAGATGGGGGGGAGGAAAAGAAAATGATCTTTGTCTTTAATGAATAATGCTTGGAAATGATCAAATAAAATATTATTAAAAATTATTCATGATGCCAAACATACAGAGGAAAAGGTGAAAATGACATTATCCTACCAACTAGATGCTGAACACCATGAAAGGCCCATAATGAGTTTCATTAGATATTTCATTTGTCATATGGTTACCGTGTCAGTCAATAATGACCAAGCCAATACCTGACTCAACAAAAGAGAAAAGACCTGTGAGTCATTGGCACAATAATTAACTCATAGGTAATTTTCCAGCTTTCATCCAATTGTCTAAGTGACCTTTAAGCATAATTAAATTCCTTTTTTGCTGGGCACTGTGTGAGGAAAGATACTGTATTAATAAAATCATAGCATTTTGGAGTTGGCAAGAACTTAGAAATTATTTGAAATGATCTTTCATTTTAAACGTGAGGAAACTGAGGTCTATCAGATCATGCTAAGGAGGAGTTAAGCCAATGAGTAAAGTATTCACCAGGAATAAGAGTCCTTGTCTTTACCTAAGACATTGCTGATTAGTCAGTCTACTTTCTGCTTACTCCTTTGCTTCCCTTGCATCCCTCTATCTCTCACTTTGATTCCAGATACCTTTGCATCTGGAAATACCTTATAGTGGAATTCCCTACTGATCTACTCACTATATTTGTGACTTTCTGGAACTTAACTCCCTATCCTGGCTGTCATCCCCCCTTGAGTATTGTCTCTTCCCTTAGAATGCAAATACTTCAAGGGCAGGAGTCATCTTTGGTATTTGGACAATTAATGTTTAGCACAGTGCTTGACACATATTCATTCATTCAAGAAGTTTAAGTGACTTATCCAGGGTCAAATAGGTAGGTAGTGGATTAGTGGCCTTGAATTAGAATACAGTCAAATCAACAAGCATTTATTAAGCAACTATTACATCCCAGGCACTGTGCTAAGATCTAGGAGTATAAATAAAGACAGTTTGTGGTTTTGTGGAGGTCACAATCTAATGGAGGAGACAGATGCAAATAACTGTGTATGAACTATATACATATATTCATTTCAATTTGATAAATATTTATTGGGCATTTACTATGTTCCAGGGACTGTTCTAAGTGCTGAAGATACAAAAAAAAAAGAGGGAAAAGACAGTCCCCGCCCTTAAGGAACTATTGAATGGAGGAGACAACATAACATACAAAGACACAAACAAGCTCTTTATATGAAATATAGGAAATAATAAAAAGAGGGAAAGCACTGGAATTAGGAGGGGTTAAGGAAGACTGACATAAAAAGAATATATTAGAAATATTAAACTGGAGATCATTTCAGAGGTAAGACACTAACATTAAAGGAGATTAGAAAAGCTACTTATAGAAAGGAGGATTTTACCAGAGACCAAAAGAAGCTATAAAGCAGGGAAGGGGAGGAGAGAGTCATTGGCATGAGAAACTGCCAATAAAAATACATGGAGTAAAGAGATGGATTATTGGGAGAGGAAGAAGATTAGAGGGCCCTAGACAGAACTGGAGAACATGCAATGTACATGAACATCAATGGGCATAGTTGAGATGAAGAACCAGCAAAAGGGACTAAAAGGAGTGGCCCTATCTTGAGGAGCAGAACGAGGAGACAATAGCATTACAAAAATTCTACAAAGAAGAGAGGACCAAAGAAAAGAGGGTGATCATTAGCACAGAAGATAGCAGGGGGAGAGAAAAAGATAGGGATTCAGGAAAAAAAAAAACTTCATTAGATTTGTTAGCTGAGTTCATTGGTAACTATGGAAAAAGCAGCTTGAGTAGAGTATAGAATTTAGAAGTCCAGTCAGGTGCTCTTTCTAGCATATTATAATATCTCTTTGGAACCATAGAATGAATTTTACATTTAATTAGGCAAGGTACAAAGGGCAAAATTCCTGAAGAAGTGTCTAAGACCTTCCTCTTCTGTATTCTTTCAATGTCTCCTCATGGCATAGGGGTGATGCTGGGTCCTTGAAGTCCTTTATAACAGAGCACAAATGTGGCAGATTTACCAAGATGAAAAAGCTTCAGGTTTGTGCCCAATGACAGACTATACAGGTTTATTATTTGGAGACCAGCTTAGCTAAATTTGGAGTTGCTGTTGACTAGATTGACCCATCTGATACCTATCAAAAGCATCTACTAATGACTGGAGGATCTGCAGTCTATGTTGGTGAAGCACAGCAGTCCATGGAAGAAACCAATGTATAAGGTCCTTTCAGTTATATAAAACAGAATAGATTTAGCCTTATCTCTGATGCAACACCTAGTAAAAAACTTGTAGCAAAATTTGAGTTCTCACCAATTACATTTTCCTCTGCTTGTAATGTTAAGAAGAGCAATGAAAAGCTTCAAAGACAAGGAGGAAACAAGAGGGATGGAGAATCCACAGAGTGACCAATCAAAGTTTCTTAAACCAATCACATATCATTCTTTCTCATTTGATCCTCAAACCATTAACAAATAACTCATCATATTCTAGTGCCATCATGAGAAAGTTAGACTGGAAAGAGGAAGAGATCTTACGCCTTCTTCATATGCCTATTGAACACAGAAATGTTGGGGGAGAATGATGAGTTATTTCCTTTCTTTCTGGCTCATTCTCATCATTTAGGCACAAACTTTACTGATGGGGAAAAGTATGCATTGATAAACTTTTCCTACTATTATAAAGTCAAATAGCTCAATAGGAAACCCAATTCATCCTTAAGAAATTTTTATCCTTATTTATGCAAAATATACATATATATTTAGAGAGTTGATCAAAGGAGTTTCCATACACACACATACACACAGAAACACCCACATACATATATGAACACATATACACATGCACAAAATGGTTTGGAGAAAAATAAACCATTGGTTATTTGATAACCAACTAGATTAAATCAGTCAATTGGACTAATCTAGCTAGATAATTGCCTGAATTTTCATCTTTTTTCTCCCAATGGACTCAGATGATGAAAATCATAGAAATAGGTGACCAAAAGACATTTTTGAATTCCCACCTGTAGAAGAGAATAATGAAGGACTTTTCCTTTTGAAACATACATGACTGGAAGCAGGGGACTGGACCCCTTGCTCTCTCAATGTCCCTTCTATAATTCTTCCTATATGTAGAGAGCTGCACACACTACTCCCTGGCTGTTTCTGTTAAACACAGTACCATCTGTAAAACAATGTTTCTGCATTTCCATGGAAGGTAATGAAGAGATGGATTAAAATATCCTAGATACAATTCTTGTCCTGACATTCAGATATAGGAAGCAAATGATTCCTTTTTTCCCAGCAAAGATTTTAAATTCAATTTATTTACAGTTTCTATTTAAATTGAAATACTAAAGTATCACACGCAAAGCTAAATCAATCTCCTGGCAGGGAGGGGCAGAGGGGTAGTGGGCCAAATATAGATTAAAAAGCTGCTTTTTGAAGATTTTGAAATATGAGGGCCTGGCTCTGCCGGTAAGATTAATGACAGCTACTTGGGAGATAAAGACCTACCTGAGTTCTGAGAAAGTTCTTTTTCAAACTCAAATTCTCGTGATTCGAGGACCTTAATGTCATCTAGTTAAACAATCTGCATGCATTTTTCTTTGTCATCACAAATACCGCATAATGAGAATTAAAAAGATAGCATGGTTTCCAATCAATAGAAAATGATAATGCACTTGTCTCAGAATGTTCACTGTTATTGGATGGATTTGGGGTTAGTCAATTTGGAACAAATTAACCAAGTGCAATTTTATCTTGGTCTCTGAGAAAAATGTAGAATTTGTTCAACATTAGCCAATATTCACAACTTTGAGGTGGATACTAGCTATCCTAATGATTCATCCTTGGATCAGCAAAGCCACAGGTATAATAGAATCAACCAACATCCTTAGATCAGAGAGAACAGAGAACAGAAACATAGATTGTTTGAGACTCGTTCCCCATGAGGGGAAACAAAGGTCAACAGTATCCTTTAATTCATTATCGCTACCTCACTTGTAGGGATGACAAAGTATTTTACGTGCATGTTATCTTCCTTACTGGAACACCCTGAAAGGTGTTTGAATATAGGAATGTAATATTATTCCCATTTTTAGAGGTGCACACTGAGACCTGTGGAAATTAAGTGCTTTGTCTAAATTTGCACTTTGTTAAGTATCTTAATGGGGAACCCAAACTAGATGTTTCAGTTCCAAATTAATTGTTTCTTTAATGCTTCAATGCAATGCAAAATTTATTCAATTTCTATTATGTACAAAGTAGGATTTTAGGTTCTGGTGGATACAAAGACAGAAATAAAATGGTACTCCACTCTAGGCACTAAAATTTTACCAGGGAGATAAGAAGATGCTCAGATAAATAAATAAAAATAATTCAAAGTAACTCCTAGAGGTAGAGAGCACAAATATGCGGGAATGGAATGGGGATGAGGAATGGTGGTCCACTGGAGGAGAGAGTGCCTGAGTTGTGCTTTTGAGGAAATTAGGCATTCAGATAGCTGGTATTCGGGAAAGACAACATTCCAGATATATGTATGTAGTTAGGAGGGGGGACAAATTGTTCAAGGTTTCAGAGAAGAAAGATTAGAAGTCGTGCTTGAAGGACAAAAAATGATGGCCAGTTTGACTGGAATGTAGAGGAATAATGTGAAACATGATTGGAACAGTAGGTGGAAAACCTATTGTACTGAGCTTAAGCATCACATTGAGGATTTTATATTTTATGTGAGTAGCAATGGAAAGTCACTGGGTGATTTTAAGATAGGCCAGGGATATGGTCAAATCTGGTTTGAGGAACACATTTTTCTATTATATCACACTTAGGTTATAGAGAACCTTGATGCTGAGGCTAGAATATAGAGCTTGTTGCTAGATCAAGGAATTTGGATTTGGTCCTCTAGGTAACAAGGTATCATTAAGTTCTGAAATATGAAACTCTACTGATGAAAATGTTGTTTTAGGAATATTAATTTGGAATTCACATTCAGGATAAATTGGTGAAGGGAGAGATTAAGGGCAAGAAAGAAATGGGAAAATAATGTTCTAGGTTCGATAGATAGTAGCAGCATCATTGTAGAGCAGAAATAATGGTGGAAAGAAAACCTGAATTTGAATGTGGTGTGACTGTAAGTCACTTGTCCGCTCTGAAATTGTTTCCTCATGCATATAATGGGGATAATACTTAGGCCACCTACCTCATAGGCTACTTATGGGAAAAAATACTTTATAAACTTTCTCTCTCTCTCTCTCTCTCTCTCTCTCTCTCTTTCTCTGTCTCTCTGTCTCTCTGTCTCTCTCTCTCTCTCTCTATATATATATATATATATATATATATACATATATATATATATATATATAAACTTTATAAATCCCTGCTAGGCATGGAGATTAATGGTGGAATGGAGACCAAGTGTCTAAGTGGTTCTCCTTTTGTACCACTGGGATCAGAGTAGATCCATAACTACTGATAATATTTCAGGATCCAAAGGGGACAAAGAGACCACTTTTTTTTTAATGATGAAGCACAGGGATTTTAAATGAACATATACTTTAATAATAGGTGAGGTGACATCTGACATAAGTAGGATCACCAAGGCAGTACAACCAAGCTGGGACCAGGTCTTCTGACTCCTGGTAAAGGTACCCAGACCAGTTGACTATATAATACTGGATTTGGGAGATTGAAATTCTTAGATATATATGTTTTCTAAGGTCTTGAAAAGCAGTTTGATGATGTGTCTTGGTACCTAGGGTCAGGATCAACAATATTGTGTGACTATAGACAAGTCATTTATCCTCTTAATTCCCCAAGCCATTTCCTGTAACTATAGCTGAAGAGCCATTGACAATGTCATTGCAACCTCAGAAAGCAGCTTAGGTTAGTGCTTTGGGCCTGAATTTAGAAGACATTGAGCTAAAATCCAGCATTATTCTCATTTGTAAAATGGGGATAATAATAGCACCTACCTCCTAGGGTATTGGGTGATCAAATGAAGTATTTATAAAGTATTTCACAAGCCTTAAAGTGCTATATAAATGCTTGCTATTAAAATATTGGTAGAGTTTTAAATGTACTCATTGGGGAGCTACATATCTTAGGGATGTGAGTGTGTGTGAATGTGTGTGCATGTGTGTGTTGGAAAGGATTTGCAAATCACCCTCCAATCAAAATTCTGAAAGAGCAGCCTGACTCCTCGACAAGAACAGCAAGGCACAGATATATCAGCACAGGTGGCCTGGGCAAATTTTACACTTCACAGAGAATTTCCCTTGCCTGTTCTGTCAACCTGCTGTGCCATGTTCCGATCTGTTCTACAAAAAGACAGTGGCAAAGTTGGGAGTATCGAGAGAGGAAGCAAATGTTGCTGCTGTCACCTGAAAGTATTCAGGAAACACAGGAGAATCATTCCAGCTATGCAGAGAGGAACATCTCCCAGGACCAAGTTGTTTCCTTCTTCAAGAATCAGTCACACCCAGATGGAGAGCTGTCTCCTGAGGACCTACTGACTGAGAGCAAAAGGGAAACTCATTCTTGAATGAATGGAGGCTGGAAATCATTAGTGGTTGTCTATATAATACTATTTAAAGCCCAAACCACTACCCTGTCATCCTTTTTGAATTTAAACATTTCTTCACCATTCAGAGGCTGTTCAGCTAGGGAAGCCTTGACATCTTGTGCCTTTAAAGCTATGTAGGAGATAATCTCGGTGAGATGCTGGGTTAGAGGACAGCAATATAATGTGTGTAATTGATGAACAGACTATTGGTACAAACACATGGGGCATGATAAGGCAAGTGAAGAAAACCACACTGATGAGATCCTTCACAATGCCAGATAATCAGCTGTTACACTCTTCCCCTCAAACATAGAGTGGAGAATAGATTTAAGATTCAGTTGATTGCAACCAGATTCTTTGATGCATTGCATAATCACAATGTAGGTATTACACATGTCAAGATTATTGAAATAGCCTTCTGAGGACAAATAGCATGTTTTCTAATGGATTTAGACTTTGGACTTTGACTTCTCAACTTAGATTTGAACTTTGAAACAAAGACCAACCATTTATTATCAATCTTCGCAGGTGGTATTCTGCATCTACCAATCATGGAAATATCTTATTTCATAAAAATTTAAAAAAATGAGCATCATTGAAAGGCCAGCAGAGAGGTACATCGTGATAGTCAATGAGCAAACTACAATGTATTACAGATAATGCATTAATCAAAGGAAAGGAAGTCATCAAATTAATATAAAACCCAAGAAGATGGGGAAGGTCATGTGGAGGCACACAGAGAAAGATAGGGAGAACAAATGGATGATGTGTGGTCCCTTAGTATCCTCATGTCATGATAAAACCAGGAAGGTTATTGAGTAATCCCCTGGATGATAACCTTTGGGAAAAAATGGCTGAAGGTCTTATAGAATGAATGGGTATGGGTGAGGGTGATTTCTATCATTGGAAGTAACTCCAATTTAAGATCATGAATCCATTTGAGTAGTTCATATTTTTGTGATGTTAAGTCAGTGAGATGACTCAGTGGTTAGAGTGCTAGGCCTGGAGTCAAGAAAATTGAGATTAAATGTGGCCTGGGATACTTGCATACTGGGCCAGGCGTTTAATTGCCATTTGCTTCAGGTTTCTGGGATAATAATTGCACTTTGTGCAGTTATTGTGAAGATCAAAGGAAATAATGTTTGTAAAAAGTGCTTAGCCTGGAACATAGTAGACATTATATATAAATGCTTATTTCCCATCCCCCCCCCAATTCATAAATGTCACTGGGTGGCTGATGGTTTTCCTTTAAAAATTTTAGATATTTCAGATTTAACTGCTTAAGTTCAGGTTGTTTAATATTAGAACTTGCTTTCAAGGAGAGAATATTTGTAAAGCACTTTGTGGACATTAAAGCATTATATTAATGCTATTTTGATTTCTACTTCTTCCTTTTCCTCTTCCAAGAGTTGCTACCAAAAATATACCCTAATTTTTTGTTCTTATCTGACCTTCCAAACAGGAATCCTCATTTCATTTTTTCCACTTCAAAAATTTAAATTTAACAAATGCCAAATAAAAAAGTCATTTCATATACATTTTAGAACTGAAGAGGTTTGTACTTGGAACTGTAAATCTGTTATGTAGAGATTGCTTTTCATTTTAAGCATATAATGGATTAGAAATGTAATTTTCAAACCTGTCTTGCTTATCTGCGATCCCTTCTGAATTTCCTTCTATTGATTTTTTTTTGGTAGGGACAGGACTTTATTTCTTTTCTCCTATCTCCCCTATTAAAAAAAGAAAAATCTTTATAACTTGTCCCCTATACCTTTCTAGTCTTCTTATACATTATACTCACCCCTCCTCACCATATATTCTCTGAGATCCAGTAACACTGGCCTCCTCAATGTTCCCACTCCTTTGGAATTTGGGCATTTTCACTGGTTACTTCCAGTATTTGGCATGTTCTCCATCTTCATCTCTGCCTGCTGAATTCTCTAGCTTCCTTTAAGCCCCAGCTAAAAATCATCTTCTCCAGGAAGCCCTTCCTGATCCTCCTTAATTAGAATGTCTTCTCCCTGCTGATTACTTCATATTTATCCTTTCTAGATCTTGTTTGTACATAATTGTTTGCACATTGTTTCCTCCAGTAGACTCTGAGTTCCTTGAAAGCAGAGATTATCTTGTGGCGGTGTTAGTATTTCCAGTTGCTTAGCCCAGTGCTCGGCACAGAGAAGGTGTATAAAATTGTTTATTGACTCAGAGAAACATACATGTCAACACACAAAAAATCCCCAACATAGACTATGTCCCAAAATGTATGTGGATCACCTCTCTGACAAGGGGTGTGTGGCTTGTTTTATCACTGAGCTTCTTGAACCAAGGTTGGTCATTCCATTGATCACTTCATTTTTTTCTAAAAGACTCAAGGGCTGTTGGGTTCTGCCCAGTGAAGAATAAGAACCTTGGCTAGTCACCAAGCCCGTTTCATTTCAGTTGTTCGATACCTTCTACATTTCTTATATCCAAGGATGGTTGAGTAGAGGAAAGAGCATTTCATTAATGTGTCAAACAAGAACTTCACCTTAAAATTCAAAGTTATTTTTGTCCTTTTCATTGCTTTTCCCTGTTGCTTGGTGTGATTTATTGACTGGGAGCCATAGCTTTTTGATGATTTATGATACCCAATTTGTCTTAATCTCTTGTATGTCTCTCTGTGTCTGACCCCTGGCCTAAAGTGAGGTCCATTCTAAGTTTACCTTCCAATTGGCAGTGGTGGAGGCAGTGCCTGGTAGCTCAGTTAAACAGATAATGTCCAAGAATTGATAGGAAAAATAAAAATCTGTGAATAGTGGCTTCAAGAAGTTAATGGAAAACCCATTTGCTGCCCCTTGGCCAGTCCTTCATTTAACTCTTTCATGTCGGTGGAATGTTATTACATACCATGAAGAAGGTAACTGAGCTGCTCTACAGGCCTGAAGTAGCTTCTAAAGGTTTTTGATTCATGGCCAACTAGATTATTCTGGTTCAGTCAATGGGATGGTAGAGCCAAATTTTCATTATTTTCAGTAATGAAGAACAGGTGTATCTCAGGAAACTGGACAACCCCAAACCTAACTTTAGCAGTGGAACTCTGTCTAGAAAGTATTTTGTACTCATCTGCCCCAGCCCAAAAGGAATCAAAGGCCATACAATTCCAGAGAACTGAAGACAGAGTTTACTCCCTACTTCCCCACAATGGTGATGTACTCAAGATGCAGAACGAGGCATCCAAAATGAGAAAATTTGCTTCATTTAATTATGAAATGCTTTTTTTGAGGGTTTTCTTTCGGCTTCTTTTTTCATTTGAGGAGGGAGTTTGGGAATAAAAAAATACTGAAAAACAAAGTAAATTAAAAAGAAAAGCATATATGAACCATAAAAGAATGATCACAGACTGAAAATAGGGTGAGAACTCACAAACACGTGATGCTCCCAAATGCCTTGTGTTCCTAATTTTAACAGTCATTAATTATAGTTAATTAAATGCCTCCAAACAACGAAGACATCTCTTACTCTGTATACTTTTCCACTAAGACGAGGAAGAATAATTATATGGTCAAAGGAAACCAGGAAGGGGCTAGGAAGAGCGGGGTAATAATCTCTTGCATTTGTATTATACTGGGGGACTTTAAGATATTAGATAGTGAAACACTGGGCTTGGGGCCAGGAAGATTCCTGTATTCAAATCCTACATTTTACATTTATTAGCTACTCCTCTCCCTGCACACTTTGGCACATCTATCCAAACAGATCCTCTAAGATGTGACACTCTTTTTCCTCCTCCATATCATTTCATTGTCTTCCCTACATCTATGAGTATTTGAGTAAATGTTTAATAACAAGCTTTCTGGGAGAAAAAAAAGATGAATTCATGATGACACTTTCAAGTATAATCCACATCACCATTTTCTCCATAACTTTCATAAGTCTTAACAACCAACAACATAATAAATCAAGCCCTAATTTGTAGTGCTTGACAATTTTTAATTTCCAAAGAATAAATGTTCATACTGAATTTCTGTATTTAGCTCCTGAACATCTCTACCTGTGCCTGGAATTAATTCTTTCTTTCCTCTTGCCTCTAATAACCTGATTTTCCTAAGAATTTAGTTGTTTTTTTAAAAACCCTTTTTTGTATGTTAAACCTTTTTGGATCCCTCACTTTAAACTGCTAAGGATCATCCTTTCCAATAATCTCTCATTTATTTTTCTATGTACTTTTAAATCTGTATTTTGTCACCACCAATGGAATGTAACCTCCTTGAGGTTAATTTTTTGGAGGTTTCTTTTTTTTTTCTTTGTATCCTCAGGGCTTAGCGCAGGTCCTAGAACATAGTTTTTGTTCAGTAGCTTCAGTCTTATCTGACTCTCTGTGAGCCCCATTGGGGGTTTTCTTGGCAAAGATACTAGTGGTTGGCCACTTCCTCCTCCCGTAAGAGTCTGGGGCCAGATTTCAACTTAGGAAGATGAGCCTTCCTTTTCTGATTTCTCACTGTGCACATTAGTGACCCAGGGTAGTGTAACCCTAGCCCAAATGAATGTAAGCTCCTTGAGGACAGGAATTATTTGATTTCAGACTTTGTACCCCCAGTGCCTAGGAAAGGGTCTGGCACATAGTAGGAGCTGGACAAAAGCTCAGTGATCAATTAGCCCTGGCTACGTCACTGAATGTCTGTGAACCTCAAACAAGTCCCTAGGATTTACCTACCAAGTAGAGTCAGGTTGTGATTTCTGCTAAGTTCAGAGTCCCCATAACTTGTAAAATCATGGATCTTTTGCCTATTATTCTTTTCGAAACACGTTCAGAAACAGTCTTTCATTTTATCCTCCTGGCAGTCTTTGGGTGTCATGTTAGAGTGAAATGAGCCCAGACATGAGCACAATGGTTTGAATCTGAGCTCTGATACTAAAGCAAAATTTCACCTTATTTGTGAACTGGGATCAGAGCAGTTAGGTGGCACCAGAGTGGATAGTGAGATACTTACTATCTGGGAAACTTTGGACAAGTCAATTAACTTTGCTTGCCTCAGTTTCTTCATCTGTAACATGTGCTGAAGAAGGACATGGCAAACCATTCCAATTTCTTTATCAAGAAAACCCCAAACAAGGTCACAAAAAGTCAGACACAACTGAAAATACTTCAACAATAACAATCTAGGATCACAGGCTATAGAGCTGAAAGGCTAGGATGAGGTATCTGAAAGCCAGAGAAAAGAGGGGATTTGTTCAGTGTAACCTGGGGCAATGAATGGGTTGACCTTTTAGCTCTAGATAGTGCCAGGATTATTGGTCCTTTTTTAAAATAAACAAGGAGAGGGTTAGTGTCTTCCCTAGGGTCCTAGAGCTAATCAACCAGTGAGCATTATTAAGGATCTTTTATCTTCCAGGCACAATGCTAGGCACTGGGAACAAAAAGAAAGGCAGAAAACAGCCTTGGTCTTGAGGAGCTTTCAGGCCAGTGGGAGAGGTAGCATATGTCCAACTGTGTATATTTAAGTGAGATTCATGATACATAATGCTAGTCTAAAAGGGAAGGCACTGAGATTAAGGAAGATGAGGAAAGGCATCTTGCTGAGATTTTAAAGAAGTCAGGAGGTGAAGATGAGGAGGGAGAGTATTTCTGTCTTAGGGGACAGCCAGGGAAAATCCTTGACCCAGAAAGCTTATAAAACTTGCCCTGGATCATGCAGACAATGAATCAGGCAGTATTTGAACCCAGTTCTTCTTAATTCCAAGTATGGTCCCATAGGCATTATGTCACATTGCCTCTACAACATGGTGCTATGGTAATTAACCATTTGGATTACCCACCTTGAAAAATAAAGAGCTCTTTCTTGTACACAATAATGCTTGATGATCCCCTATGAATGAATTCATGATTGTTAGCAATGAAAAGAATCCAGGATAATTCCAAGGGATCAATGACTAAAAAGGCTATCCACTGCCATAGAAGGAATTGACGGAGTCTGAAAGAACTCAGATTGGAGCATACCATTCTTCACTTCATTTCCTCTATGAATTTGCCTCTAGGGTAAATGATATGTTTCTTCTTTCACAGTATGATGAACCTGGAAATATGTACTGTATGATAACACGTGTACCAACTTATATCATGTTTCCTGCCATCTTAGGGAGGGTGGGGAGTGACAGGCAAGAGGGAGGGAATGTAGATGGCAAAATGTCGAAAAACAATTATTAAAAATTGAATCACCATGCAAGAATAAAAAAAAGGTAAAAGAAAACTCATCATTTGTTTAACTAGAGGATACCTTAAAAACAGAAGTTAAAGTTATTTATTTTATTTCCTTTTCATCATTTCTCTGGTCATTGACATGAGAGTGATCATGGGATTGGTAGTATTATGTAGATTGTGACTACTGCTGACACCTGCACTGGGTTTCGATAGAAGTGGGGCTCCATTGAAAAGCAATTGTAAGGAATGCCATTTTTAACTTTATTTCAAAAGGAAATGGATAACAAACAATGAAAGCAAAAAAAAAAACTTCAATTGTTTTCTGCTGACATTTACTTTGTGAGGCATTAAGTCCTATTCATTTCTTTAAAAAAAATCTTTGCTTGTTCAGCTCAATTGGGCTGTGTCGACACGCTCCAAGTGAAGAACTGAGGTGATCTTTTCATAGTCATTTTATGCCTTTGCCTGAAATACCTGGTTTATTAATCCCTAGCCCTAAAATATTGGGGCAGCTAGGCATCTCAGTGGATAGAGTTAACCTTAAAGAGAGGGGGTCCAGGGTTCAAATCTGACCTCAGATACTTCCCAGTTATGTGACTCTGGGAAAATCACTTGACCACAATTGCCTAGCCTTTATTTTTTTCTGCCTTGAAACATATACTTAGTATCTATTCCAATGCAAAAAATAAGAGCAACCCCCCCAACAAAAGAAATCCCCTCATTTTAGATTACTTTCTGTGTAATTGCTCCATTTTTTCCAATTCATTCTGGGAGTAGAGAAGCAGCTTTACAATGAAAGGATCTTTTGGATAAGTTTGTCCATTTGCCTGGCCCAAAATGGTGGACAGCTTGAGGATACCTGGGGCTTATCATCACCAAGAGCCACTGTCTGCTTAGCCAACTCAGGACTGGAAGTGAATTAACCAAATTGGCTAGACGGCTGTTTGGTTGTTAGTTTTATTATGAAAATGCTGCTACAGTCTAATGAGACCACTTGGTCTCTGGTCTCTACTGGGACTGGATTCCACCCTTTGATGTAGTGATGAAAGGCAGGAACTCTGGTTGCCCTTCTCCTTGCAAGTTTATAGCAAACCATAAAAGCTCTACTTGTCTTTTCTTGCTTTACAAACCTTTCCTTCCCATCTTTCAAAGGGAGTGCCTTAGTCATTGCTATCATACACTAGATCTGCTGAAGATGAAAAAGCAGCAAATATAGCTACTATTTTGGAGATGAAAATTAATAGGAAAAATGCCAAAAGTATTCTGATAGTTAACATCCACAACACATGTAGAACTATGAGGGACACTTCTTTTTCTTTTTAAACCATTAATAGAGAAATAAGGAATATTTACATAAAGTAAGATATCATAATATGGAGAGAATGGGAGAAAGTGAGAGAAAGATGGGGTGATTTTGACACAAAGAGGTAGAGAGGAAGAATAGATGAAATAGGGAGAGGAGAGAAAGGAGGGAGAAGAGGTGAGAAGAGATACAAAAACAGACAGGGAGACAGATAGAGAATAAGGAGATACACACACAGTAAAAGGGAGAGAGAGAGAGAGAGAGAGAGAGAGAGAGAGAGAGAGAGAGAGAGAGAGAGAGAGAGATGGATGAACTAATCTCTTAACATAGGTAATGTGTTGGGTCTCCAATATAGTGTGCTGATGGGAAATAGGCTTTGCAAATGTTCCTTGGCAAGTCACTACCTTTCTTTAACCATTAATGCTAAAAAGAAAATTCTTTGATTTTATTTCCAGACCATTATTCAGTACTTTGTAAAGCATTTTCCAGGACTGTGGCCAGCCCTTCCTTGGAAAAGATGTTCATTTTGAAGGAACTGTGGGTAGATTTCATTTTTTTCCTGCTGTAACTTTCCAGTGAACCAACTGGTTTGACAAGGAATAATTTGACACTGTGTGGAATTCATTTCTGACTAAAAATGACATAACTATTGATGAGCTGGCAGCTTTTAAAGCTGCATAGGCAGTAGGCATATGTCTTTCTTAGATGCTAGATTTGATAATAATAGAAAAGTGCTGATAATATGGAGCCCGATTGTGATGGAGCTAACCATGGGAAAAAAGCATAATAAATCTTAAAAATATTGCCAACTCTCAACTATCCAGGGTAACAGGGGTCTAGAGAGCACCAATACAGTAATTGAAATCCACCGATAATCTAAGAACTTCATTTAAGCCAATATCTTCTGTGCCCTCTTGGGCCAAACTCTTGACAGGAACAGATAACAAGTAGCCACGTTGATTGATCTGTTTTTTGACTCCTGATTTTCTTCTCCTAGCACCAGGTGGAGGTGCTAGAACAATATTAAAGTAAAATATGGGAAGGAAAAGGGGAAGAAGAGAAAGAAAAAAAGAGAAAAAAATCATGGATAGAATAACTGAAACATTATCTAACTATGTAACTCTCGATGAAAATGGGTTCTTGACATCACACTTAGAAATGGAGCTATTTTCTCCATAACAAAAGCATAGTGGATCAGTATTAGTTATCAACTATAATACATGTCAGATTTATTAATATCACAGATTTAGAGCTATAAGGGAATTTGTAGATTACTTCATTCATGTCTTCACTTTATAGATAAAGAAACTGAGGTCCAAGACTATGGCCACTTGTAAGTGGCAGAGCAACATCCAAACTCAGGTCCTTTCACTTCAAATCTAATGCTCTTTCCCCTGTACTATAGTGATGTTATCCTTTTGTTAGAAGCTCATTCCACCTCCTTTTCCTATCACTGATTCCCAGGATGTTGTCCCTTATGGCATTCTTGCATATAAATCATTGTTGATAATGAATTACATCCTTCTTGCACATGTGGTCATTCTAAAATCCATTTTCCCATTAGTAAGCTGATTCTTTGGTCACCTGGCCCTTATTAATATAGGAAATTGGTAGTCACATGACTCTTAGGAGAGGAAAATATAATTTACTTTTTGTTGTGGCTAATAAGTATTTTGCAGAATCTATAGTCCTCATTCATACTTAAAAAAAAACCAACTTTGCCACATAACCAACACATGATCATCCAGCCTTTGCTTGAAAATTTCCAGTGATGAGGAATTCACTACTTCCCAAGGCAGCTCACTCAACTTTGAGCAATTAATAGTGAAAAAGTGTTTTCTTACATTATGTTTAAATAATCTTCATTGCAAGTTTGACCAATTCCTTCTAATTCTACCCCCTGTGGCTGAGTAGAAGAATTATAATAAAACCTTTCTTTATCCTTCAAATACTTGTCTCATAAGTATTCTTGGGGCTAAATATCGATAGCTCCTTTAACAAATACTTATATGTCCCTTTAATAAATTATCCGACCTCTTTGGCCCATTTTCTAGTTTAATCAGTTTCTTTTTTGGAATATGGTGGCCGAAAAGGAAGGCAAGGTTACTGATATAGTTTTACCAGGAGAGAGTTCAACGATTCTGTTGCCTCTTCATACTTGGGAGCTCTGATTCTCTTAAAGTATCCCAAGAACACATTAACTTGTTTTGCTGCCATATTTCACTGTTTACTTCTTTTTTGAGCAGGTAGTCTACCACAATCCCCAAGCTATTTTGCAGACAAATGACTCTGTAGTTCCATGGTCCTATATTTGAGTGCTGATAATTTCAAGTCAAGTGTAAGGTTTTATATTCACATTTATTAGATTCTAGCCTGTCAAGATGCTTTTGGATGGTGACTTTGTCATTCAGTGTAATAGCTGTCCCTTACAATTTTGTGTCTTCTGTAAAATTGATATGCATTCCATCTTTGCCTTTATCTAAGGCACTTATAAAAAATCCCAAACAGCAAATGGCCAAGCACAGATTCTTAGTGACTATGGAAGCCTCCCCCTGCTTTTTAATATGTCTGCCATAATTGTAAAGTTAGGGGAGATCTTACAAAACTTGTAGTGAGTCATATTAGTCTTTATTGCCCTTCCTCCTCCCTGTTTCTTCATCTGGGACTGTCCTTTCTCCCTTTCAATTTGTTTTATAATGCATTAAAATTTTAGAGCTTTAAAATTAAAGAAAATAAAACAGAAAAATGGTTTCCTTCTGTCCCCACCCCACCCAACCCTCATCTTTTTGCTCCAGCCTTCCTTCCTAACCCAGGGAAAATAGTTTGATGCTCCTCACTAAATTATTGGATACCTTGTCTCTTTTCTATACACTGTCTCCTCTGGAGTTCTTATCTATGCTCATAAATTCAAATGTCCTTTTCACGTGGCTGTCTAGTGTATCTGTATATCGTACAGCAACATCTGTTGATATTTTTTTGCCCCTTGTCCCAGGAACATGAATAGGTCTGCATATCATTTCATGAGAAATTCCCCAGTCCACAGTTCCTAATTTCACATCTATCCACTATCCCTCACTGCCTCCTTCAAGTTTAACACTCAAAACAAGAAGGGTAGTAACAAAACCTTGCAAGATTCTCCTGAGGATTCTGAAACACATTTGTAGTTTGTGTAAAAAGCACCTGACTTACAAAGGAAAACAGAGGCCTTATCTAAATAGTCAGAGAGCCGAAGTTATCTGGCCAAGATCGGAGGAGTTCAAGAATGAAGGCGATGCTCTGCCTCCTCCTATTACTATCAGTTTCTAGGATTCAGACAACAGTGTTTGTTTGAAGGAATGATTTTAGACTCTCTTCTGTCCCCCATAAGTTAGAAATAATAACAACTAGTATCTATATAGTACTTTGGGGTTTGCAAAGTGCTTTATCAATATCTCATTTTATCCTTATGCCATCCCTGGCAAGCTGATGCTATTATAATCCTCATTTTATATGATTATGCTCCTTTATACACACATAGACACGCACATGTATATATATATATATGTATACAGGTATATTTATACACACAGATGTGCATATATAATATGCTCAAGATAAAAACATATCTATATCTGTATATATGCATATATGTATTCAATAAAATTTCTATCTATCTATATCTCTATCTGCCTGTCCATCCATCCATCCATCCATCCATCCATCCATCCATCCATCTCTCTTGGTTTCTGTCTGTCTGTCTGTCTGTCTGTTTCTCTCTGTCTGTCTGTCTTTCTCATCTTTGAGAAAGGGGAAGCAAACCATTGAGATGTCAGTCTCCCAAATGGAGTACAAAATGTATAACTGGAAATACACCCTTTGTGCCATATACCTCGTTGTGCCTACTGATCCTGGGGCATGTCCGGCACTCTTATTTGGTCCCAGTGTCTATATTCTTTGAATTGTTTTTGTTCAATTGGCAATGAAATTGCCTATTAAATTTTGGTCCACAATTTAGTTGAATTATTTCAAGCAAAAATAAAAATGAAACCCCCTCCCACAGATTAATGATCACTTCCTGACTTTGCTTTACCTGCCCAACCAACATCTGCAGCTCTGTGGCCATGCTCCCTGCATTGTACTGCTGGAGTGAGCATGTACATGTACGTTTCAAAGCTGCCATGACAAAATTTCAACAAAGGGAAGGAAGATGTTCTTCTGAGCTAGGAAGATGGTGAAGAGAAGCACCCCCACCTTTTATCAGTATCAGTAGGAGAGTCAGAGATAAAACTAAATTGATTGCACAAATAAATCTCCCATTGCCTTGCTGAGGGAGGGTGCAAATCAGGATGAAACTAAAATGAAGTCTTTTGATAAAATGCTTAAGTGGCCACACTTGTGCAGCAAATTATTTGCGTCAACCAGAAGATGAAACAGTAGTTTTCCATTATGCTCCAGGAAATAGATGCTTGCTAAATAACTCCTTTAACTTTCCTCTGGCACCTATTGATTATATCCAATAGAAATTAAGAGTGGAAGGCAATTAAGTTTAAAATTTAATGGTGTTCTGCTGCTGTTAATTTACTGGCTGACCTGATCAATGCCTCACACTGGATAACAATTTATTCCCCCTAGCTTTAAACTCTTTGATGTCCTTTCAGCTAAAATTATAATAATCACACATAACCAAAGGCAAGAGACAGGTAATAAAATGGGATAAAAAGAGACTAGAGATAGAGTTTTATTCACTAAAAAAATTACAGGCCAAATAAATTCAGAATTGGAATGGGATTTATTTTATCTGACTATTAACAGATCTTATTCGGTCCCAAGTCATCAGTGCTGAAGACAAGGCTTTGTACATAGTAGGTGTTTAGTAAATATTTGCTGAGTTTAATTGAATTATTGTGTCTTGCAAAAGTACATTTTCTTCAAACTCTAGAATTTGGGGGAAAGTTTAGTAAGGCTAAAATATAGATCTCTTATACTATTGCCTTTTGCTTTATGCACACACATTACCACTGAACTTAATTATTATTATTATTTTGTCAAAAATGAAATCATTTTGATATTTATTAATTATTAGGTTATTAGAAATGTCATACCAAATAGGTACAATTCTAATGATCTAGTCATCCATTCTATGACAATACTAAACTAGTAGCTTTTTTTCATGACACCATCTTGAAAAATTAGCAATTGGCTCGCCAAGGATTATGATTCTTTTTTCCAGGAATTTATCCAAAACTTTCATGAGCTCACAGAATGTTAGTTCCATTAGGCATGTTAGAGATCTACTAGTTCAGGAAATATATTCCTCTCAGAAATGAACTAACTAGATGAAAGTCACACAAGTGGGAAAGTCAGGACTTGAATTCTTGATCTTGAACCCCAAACCCAATATCATTATTTTACATACATAACTCTTATATGCATTTGGGGTTTTGAATTCTATGCATAAAATGAAGTGCTAATCTGTTGCTAAAAAGAACAACTTGGTAGTTTTATCCTGTCCATCCCCCAAGTCTTAGTAAATGAAGATCCTAAGATGATTTTTCTTGGCCATCAGCATGAGGGTAGCTCAGAAGAATGTATTCAGCACAATCCAACAGGCAGACATCAGTCAGGGAGAGTGAACTTGAGGCAGAAACAAGGACATTGAAAGACAGTCTAGGACTAAATAAATCTTTTTGCTGGCTTGTAGGATGACTGTGAGGGAGAAGAGGCTGTGATTCAGTTGAAAGCTAGAAGAGAAGAACCAAATGTACTAAAATCCTAGAAGAAAGTTGGCAGTGTTTGACGTATGGCAATGATTCAGTATACCAGCAGATGATGGTATATCAGAAACAACAGGTCAACTGGGGACACACCTGGGATAATACAAAGGGTGTAGGCATGGGAGAAGATTCTCTTGACGGCCAGGGCAATTCATTCATTCCACATGAAAACCCACTTTACTCTTGTTAGTGTGGGATATCATCAAGTTATGGTCATGCCGATGGCAGCCTATCCTTTTGCGTTATGCCATTGGTGTTCTATGACCATATGTATTCTCCATGTGTTTGCTTATTCCCACATATGTCCCCTCCTTCACAAGTGGTGTGGCAATCTATTGTGGGTGGGTGAGAAGGGAATTCTCTTTGTAATTTATTGTGATATACTCTTTAATTAAAATCCTTCTGTTTGGAGTTAGTACATATTATGATTGGTTTGATGAAAGAATTGAAGGTGGACGTTCATGAATCAAGATTTCTCACTGAATGTTGAGACAGTGTTCCTGGAATGTGGGATAGTGTTCAGAATGCCCATGATTGGTTTGGGCTACAATACAATTCCTACATGATGAAATACATCCTTGCTCCCTTCTATTCCCCACTCACTATATCCTCCCTTTTCTAATCTGTTATTGTGTAGATGGAATTTGTTGATTCCTATTGAAAAACTCAAGGATGAATCATAGAAATATCAGTGATTCTACTTTTACTATCTCATTCACATACTATTCTCCCCCTTCCCCAAACCCCTGAATAATAATTTTTTAAGCTCTTACCTTCTGTCTTAGAATCAATATTGGATATTGGTTCTAAGGCAGAGAGCAGTAAGGGCTAGGCAATGGGAGTTAAGTGACTTGCTCAGGGTCCCACTGCTAGGAAATGTTTGAAGTCAGGTTTGAACCCAGGACCTCCTATCTCTGTGTCTCTCTTTCCACTTTCTCTACTCTCCACTCTTAATCCACTGAGCCACCTAGATGCCCTCCCTCCCCCGGATAATTCATTCCTGAGAGGGAAGAGGGAAGGGAAAAGGGAAAGGAATAAGCATTTATACAGTACCTACTATGTTAAGTGCTTTTTAGAAATATGATCTCATTTGATTCTCACAAATACACTGAGAAGTAGGTGCTATTATTATCCTCATTTTGTTGATGACAAAACTGATGCAGGCAGGGGCTAAATTCAATTAAAAAACAATTATTTTTAAAAACCCTTACCTTCTGTCTAAGAATTAATAGTAAATATCAGATCCAAAGCAGGAGAGTGATAAAGATAAGGTAACAGGGATTAAGTGACTTGCCCAGGGCCACCCAGCTAGGAAGTGTCTAAGGCTTAATTGAAGTGCAGGATTTCCTGTCTCCAGGCCTGCCTCTATTCACTGTGCTGCCTAGGTGCTCCCTGCATAGCCAAATGCTTCAATGGATAAAGTGCTGTGCTTGGAGTCAGGAAGACCCAAGTTTAAATCTGGTCTCAGCCATTCGCTAGCTGTGTGAACTTGGGCAAGTTAGTAACTTAACTCAGTGCTTGGCACATCGTAGATGCTGTTAAAATAAGCTATTCATATTTTGCGCCCTAAAACTCTCTACTCTGAGCATCAATGGGGGCTATTTCTAATATTTGGAGAATTTTGAGAGCAAGTCTATACTAAGGACCTTCTTCTGTTATGAGAAAATTTTCATCTGTCTAGACTGAAGATATCATCATTTTTAGTCTCTCCTACAGAATTCCTCCTATCTTTTGCTTCATTTCATGTCTCCCTCCCTAGATGAGTTTTAGTTCAGTCATGAGAACCTCATGACACCTTAATAGGGCAGACAGTACAATTTTGAATGAGTGGAGGAACAGGAATGATGATGACACCCAACCCTTTTCTGATAATACGCAATATTTTGTTGGTATCTTGGCCCACAGCTCTACATAACAATAGTCAACATTTATATAGCACTTACTGTATGCCAGGCATTGTGCTAAGTGCTTTACAATTCTTGTTTTATCTGATCCTCAAAACATGCTGCTATTGTGTTCATTTAGTGGCTGAAGAAACTGAGGAAAACAGGATTAAGTGACTTCCTAGAATCACATAGATAGTAAATATCTGATGCTCTATTTGAGCTCAATCTTCTGGATTCCAGGCCCAGTGCTCTATCTGTTTTGCCATCTAACTGCAAGGAGTTGATGTCTTCAGATAACAACCAAGAGACCTAGTTATTTCCTGGGTTCTCCTCAATAGCTTGGAGTCCCTAATTTGTATTGTTGATAAGAATATTCAAGAGGTCTAAATGGTCTTCTATCCAAATCCTACCTATCCTTGAAGACTCAGCTCTATTCTTTTCCTTTATAATTTTTAAAGTTTATTTATTTATTTGATTTAGAATATTTTTTCATGGTTACATGAATCTTTCTCTTCCCTCCTCCCACCCCTAGCCAATGAGTAATTCCACTGGGTTTTACATGTCTCATTGATCAAGTCCTATTTCCATATTATTAATATTTGAACTAAGGTGATCATTTAGAGTGTACATCCCCAGTCATGTCACCATTGAACCATGTGATCAAGCAGTTGTTTTTCTACTCCCACAGTTCTTTCTCTGGATATTTTCCTTTATCTTACGTTAGCCTTAACATACACATTTATGTATATATTGATAACTAGTTGCAGATTGCCTTATGATATAAATCATTGACTTCAACTGTTACAGTGCTTTCTTACCTTTTAAAAAAGGTAAAATAGAATGGATAGATAACTATGAAGAACTGAGTTTCAATCTTACCTCTGACATGTATTGGTAGTATGATCTGGGACAAGTCATTTAACTTCCCACAGATTTTAGTCAATTCTCTAGGAAGGAACTAAAATGTACTTATAGGAGGAGTTCCTTTACCAGGCCATTCTCTATACGAAGAAAATCACAGGTCAAATCCATAGACTTATTGTCTTTGAACTTTTTACTTTTTCCCACCATCAGATTTCAAGCTTCTTGAAAGCAAGGATAGTCTTACTTTTCTATTTGTCTCCCCTGAACTTTGTAACTTTGTACAGTGGAAGAACCTAATATAATTGCCTTTTTCCTTCCTTCTTTCCTTCATTCCTTTTTTCCTTCCTTCCCCCTTCCTCCCTTCCTTCCTCCTTTCCTCCCTTCCATCTTTTCAATCTTTTTTTTTCCCTTCCTTCCTCCCATCCTCTTTCTTCTCCCTCTCTTTCTTTCACTTTTGGGAGATAAAATATAGCACCTTGATACGGTGGAAAGAGCATTATATTTTGAAACAGAGAATCCAGGTTCAAATCTTAGCTCTGTTACTTTATGGCTTTGTTATCTTGTGCAAGTCACAACCTTTTCTAATTTCAGTTTCCTTCTTAGTGAAAGTCTATACTGGAGAGCATCTCAGGTCCCTTTTAGCTCTAGATCTGTCTAACCAAAACCCAAGGTTGCTATCCCTGCCCCTCCTTTGATTAGGGTGTATGTGCAGAGAAAATAGTGTAAATAGTGTAACCAGAGGAGAGGAGGTGGGTTTTTCCATTCTCTCTGTGGGTTCAATAGAAGGACCTTCTTCAACGCCGAATGACACTGATCATCCTATAGTATTGCCATGAAGTAATGGTTAATTACTGCACAGAGAAGAAAAAATAACCTGCCATTTAATCCATAAGTCAAGCAGGTTTAGTGAAACATCTTCATTATGTTTCCCAGAGCTTGTGGTTGCTCAGGCTACACATGAGAAATTTATAATATTAATTTACCCATTGATTTGATTTCACCAGGGATAGCTTACATCATGAGTTTTGAATGGGGGTTTTCCACAAATGCAAGTTCTATCTGAGGATAACATGGGAATGGAATTTCATTGCATTGATCTTATTACTCGATAATACCTTCTATCAGCTGCAAATATTTTTGTGCAGTTCTCAGAAAACGAGCACTTGGTTCCATTTATTTAGATCTCATAACTAGGGCTTAGTGGTATTTGTTCAATTCTCTGAACTAGGATTTTACAAAAATGAACATTTTCAGCTGGGAAATTCACTTCTTTTTTCTTTTGCCAATGAAATGTGGATAAAGCATGTCTTTAGAAATCAGTCAGGACTTGGAATTGTTTTTTAAGAATCATTTATTCTATAGAGGAAGTGTAGATTCTGAACCATAAGAACAAATTAGAATAATCCAAGATTTTTTGAAAACAATTAAATTATTCTGAATGTATCAATACCTGTCTGCTTTCCCCATGGACTCTATTATTAGGTTGCAATATGAAGAAGGTGGAAGCAAAGACAGGACTGGGAGAGTCTGTACATTCACTCTCTTTGCACAAGGGGCTCCATCTGTAAACTAGCCTCCACTTCAGTGCAAAATGAGTAATTTGACTCCCCATCCTTTTATGTTTCTGCTTTTCCCTTTTTTCTCTACTATATTTGCCACAGAGCAAAATAAAAGTCTCTTATTCTTCCTTTGAGATCAGTGATGGATCACAAACCTTCTATTGTGCCATCTGACCCTGAAAAGCCAGATAAAGTTTCAGAATGATTAGCCTCCATGTTTTTATACTTCCTATATTGTCTGTGTATATATGTGTATGTGTATATATAAGTATGTATGTACTTTTATCTCTGTAAAAAGGTATTTTTACAGTCACTAGGCTAACAGAGGAAAATGATCAATTGTTCTCTTTTTACTATAGTTTATAATAACAATAAAGCTTTTTTATCTGATCTCTTCCCCAAATTGGTGAATTGTGATCCCTTTACAGTGGCAAATAGAAAGACTCCTAGATGTAGAGCTCACCCAACCTGAGTTCCAATTGCTGACTTTTGCAATTACTGGCTGTATTACCTTTGGCAAATCATTGAGCCTCTCTAAGCCTTAGTTTCTTTAGATGTAGAAGTGGGTTAATGATATCTATACTACTTTTCCTATGGGATTTTGGGGAAGATAATACAGGTATCCCTTCCACATCACATCCACATTTGTGATCTATTGTGAGGAGGCATAAGAATTTTAATGGGGATTTGGTAAGTTTTGTGAAAGCTGCAGATGACTCAGGAAGGCCAGCAGATGACAGAAAAAGGTTTAGAAACTCAGAAATGCATACTTAAGATTGACCTTCATATAGTCTATGGCCAAATACTTAAGCCAAATTTTATAATAAGGTACTATAAATATCTCATAGAAGAGAAAGAAAAATAATCAGAATTCTTCTCTGTTATGAAGCAAGAGACAAAAAATTGTACAGGGATTTTCCAGATCATGCAAGCACCTTGACCCTAACCCCCATGATGTGGAAGGGATACTTGTACTCCAAAGACCTTGAAGCACTGTAGGAATGTGAGCAACCATGAGGAGACACCATAGTGCAGCAGAAGGAACATTGGATTTGGAGTCCAAGGACCCAAGTTCAAATCTTGCATTAATGACTTTAGTACCTGTGGGACTACTCTGCTCCTAAAAAGGACAGATTCAAGTCTCTCCAAGCCACGGCGCAGCATGAGATCAGGAAGTTGCAAGACCAATGGTGGGAAAAAAAGGCAGAAGAAATCCAGCAGTTTGCTGATATGAAAAACTACAAACAATTTTTCAGTGCCCTCAAGACTGTCTATGGACCATCAAAACTCACCACCACTCCCTTGCTATCCTCTGACTGTGACACTCTCATAAAAGATAAAAAAGGCATCAGCAATAGGTGGAAAGAACACTTCAGTCAGCTTCTCAACCGACCCTCTTCAGTCGACCAAAGCACCCTTGACCAGATCCCCCAAAACCACTCCATTGAACAACTTGATGTCCCTCCTTCAATAGAGGAAGTCCAAAAAGCCATTAAACAAATGAGTACAGGCAAGGCACCCGGTAAAGACGGGATCCCAACCGAGGTGTACAAGGCCTTAAATGGAAAGGTGCTCCAGGCATTCCACATAGTGCTGACCAGCATATGGGAAGAGGAAGACATGCCCCCAGAACTCAGAGATGCCTCCATCATAGCCCTATACAAGAACAAAGGCTCATGAGCAGCCTGTGACAACTACAGAGGCATCTCACTACTCTCCACTGCTGGAAAGATCCTCACCCGTGTTATACTCAACAGACTCCTGTCATCTGTTTCAGAGCAGAACCTGCCTGAATCACAATGTGGCTTCCGACCAGATCGCAGCACCATCAACATGGTCTTCACGGTGAGGCAAATGCAGGAAAAATGCCTTGAGCAGAACCTGAGTCTCTACATTGTCTTCATAGATCTGACAAAGGAGTTCGACACAGTGAACAGGGAAGCATTGTGGGTGATCCTCAGCAAGCTCGGTTGCCCAGCAAAATTCGTCAAACTGATCCAGCTCTTTCAGGTCGACATGACAGGGGAAGTCCTATCTGGTGGAGAGACTTCCGATCGCTTCAACATCTCCAATGGCGTGAAACAAGGCTGTGTCCTCGCTCCGGTACTATTCAACCTATTTTTCACCCAGGTATTACTACATGCTGTGATGGATCTGGACCTGGGCATCTAAATCAAATAGCGACTGGATGGCTCACTATTCGACCTTCGCCATCTGACTGCAAAAACAAAGACAACAGAGAGACTCATCCTGGAAGCTCTCTTCGCAGATGACTGTGCTCTCATGGCCCACCAAGAAAATCATCTCCAAACCACTGTGGACAGGTTCTCCACCGCAACAAAACTGTTTGGCCTGACTATCAGCCTCAGCAAAGCAGAGGTGCTGTTCCAACCTGCACCAGGGAGGCCAACGAACCAGCCGTGCATTACAATAGACGGCACGGCAAGCAGCTTTCTAAGTTCAACACTTTCAAGTACCTGGGCAGCACCATCGCCAACGACGGATCCCTAGACCACAAGATTAATGCCAGGATCCAAAAGGCCAGCCAGACACTCGGGCGGCTGCGCTGCAAAGTCCTCCAACACAGCGGTGTAAGCACTGCGATGAAGCTCAAAGTGTACAACGCAGTGGTCCTCAGCTAGCTCCTGTACGGTGTGAGACATGGACACTGTCCCGGAAGCACATGAAACAGCTGGAGCAATTCCACCAACACTCCCTCCGGTCAATCATGAGGATCCGATGGCAGGACCGAATCACCAATCAGGAAGTCCTCGACAGAGCCAACTCCACCAGCATCGAAGTCATGATGGTCTGGACACGTCATCCGCATGGACCCACAGCGAACACCAAGACAGGTATTCTATGGTAAACTGTCAGCTGGACTCAGGAAACAAGGCCGACCAAAGAGAAGATTCAAGGATCAGCTCAAGTCCAACTTGAAGTGGGCTGGCATGACACCAGAGCAACTAGAACTCGCTGCCTCTGACAGAAGCAGCTGGCGAACCCACATTCACCAAGCCGCCACCACCTTTGAAGATGAGCGACGACGACATCTTGCCGCTGCGCGTGAACGCCGACACCAGGCCACAGCCGCACCTTCCGTAACAACTGGCGTCCCAGGCCCCGTGTGCCACAAACTGTGCGCCTCAGCCTTTGGACTCCAAAGCCACATGAGGGTACACCATAGATGAAACTGCACAAAGACAATCGTCATTCTCGATCACCGAGAGACTACTATACCTGTGGGACACTGAGAAAGTTGTTTAAACTCCTTGGACATATTCCCTCATCTATGAAATGAGGCAGGTTTGATTCCAATTCAAAATCGATGACTGGAAAGAAGATGAAATTGAGAAAAAAAATCACCAAATGCTTATATTTGTAGGCATTCTATCCAAGTTGCAAAGTAGCTCATGCAATTTCCAAATGGGCTACTTATAGACAGGATAGTAAGGAATATTACAACTCTGAATGATAGATAGGATCAGAAGAAACTAGGTTTAGAGGGGAAAGAATCTTAAGATCATGTAGTCCACTCTATGAAGCAACTGAATCAGTCAGTCAACTGGCATTTATTAACTGCCTCTTTTATATCAGGCATTCTGCTATGTACTGGGGATACAAAGAAAAACAAATAACAAAACCCCCCAAAGAACAGTCTCTATAGTCAAGAGACTTGTCCCAGGTAACTTGTCCCAAATCACAAAGATAGTTAGTTGAGTGGCAGGTCTGGTATCTGTTAAACCAAGATGCCTTTTTTGTTCTCTTCAACCAGAACAGCTAAATTCTCATTAGTACAAATAATGAATCCTGTGAAATGGCTGCATTTATTCACAATTATGAATTAGATCAAATATACTAAGAAGTGGTTTGAGTCCAATAGAAATATGTCAAATAAATTTGAATAGTGATCACTTCAAGGATTCCATATTTGATTAATCAATACCAAGTTAGGGAGCAGATATTTTGTGGCTGTCTCATGGCCTCATTTTGGGAATTAAACCTCTTATTTTGACCCCCCCCCCAGCCAATTTGACTTCCATGTAGATACACACACCTTGACAATGACATTGTGATCTTTTAGACATAAAAGTCAGTTGGGGATGGATTTCCATTTCTTTTTTCTAGAGATGATGAGGATGTGCACTAATCCATTCATACTCTGCCTAGGTACATTTCTGAATTTCTTATCTGTACCACACAGTTGTGAAATAGGTAATAGAACACCACACTAAGTGACCAGCAAGCAAATCAAAAACCTGCCTAATGGAATCAGCCCATGCATCTACTAAGTAAACTAAGACTTGGTACCAAGCAACATTGTAGAGACACTAAAAGGATCATTATAGCTAGCAGCTGGTCCTTACAAGGGCTTTATAAATACCATTTACTTTCCTTACACTGTCTCATTTCAATGCCTGTGTGAAGAAGACAGAGCAGGTAATAGTATTATGCTCCATTTTACAGAGGAAAAAACTGAGGTGGAGCCTAGGTAGAAATCTAATGTAGACATCATTTAGATATGTTTAAGATACCTAGGAGTAAATTCTATTCATTTTAAAAAAATCTAATGGCCTTTTCTCTACACAATGATCCTTCCCTATGTCCCGATCTCATATTCAACAGGGATGGTGAATGCTAAGCAGGTCAAAGCTTACTCTGACTTTCATAGAGTTCCACTTTCTTTGGTTTCACAAGAACCAAAGTGTGGAATATACTGCCATTCCGTTTCTCAGCTCCTCCATAATGAAGGATAGAATGGAAATGTTATAGTCATTCTGCAACCGTTCATCTGTAGAATAGCCTGGCTCTCATGCCATGATGCTGCCGGATGTTAGGTTAACAGCGGTATCCTCAGCAACTGCTGTATCTTCTGAAATTGATGTAGCTCTTGGCCGAGAACATCTGTTGCCCTGCTTTGCCTTCCATGCAATGCACAAAAAACGTAATTTCCCATCGCAGTTATTCCCATCTAACCTTTATTTACACAGGTCACCCTGTCTGAGATCGGAGCCCACATCTGCAGTGGCTACCCGAGGTGAGATGACTTAGAAGCAGCTGGACCTGGATCCATAAAGAATAATAACAGACAATGTGAGGCATGAAGCGATGGATGAGCCGGAAACATGTACAGCTTTCCATTAATTGCTGCTTAGATGATGGGGTTGATGAGCACGGTTTCAGGAATAATGTGTATTCAGCCTGACAAAGAGTTCCTTTTTTTATTATTATTATCCAGCACAATTTTGGCACATTGTTGTTGCGTGTCACTCTAATTCTTCTGCCAGATGCTTGTGGGGAGTCTACTGGACGTTGCCAAATGGCCAAAAAGGACATTTTCAAATTTGATGGCATTTATTTCTATGTAGCACAAAACATTCAATAAAGGAGCAGTGATCTGTTTTAGCTTTCCTTATCTGGGGAACTTATCCTCCAAGGGCTCCATGGATCCCTGCAGAATCATGTGCCCTTCCTATCCACCCACCTCCTGGCTGGAAAGAACACAATGTGAGGAAGGAGCTGGACCAGTGCTTCATTGGTATTTGGATGCGGAGAGAGGGACAAGCGCCTTGAAGAAGGTTGGTGTTTAGCTTGTGGACTGCTTCTGTCATTCTTCCACTTGCCCTATTTTCTGATGGAGACATCCTTACATTCTAATGCAGAAGTTGTCAGTCCCCAACCCAAATGATACTGCTGGGAGGGGAATCTGGGGGTGTAAGCTTGTCATGACTGTCGCTATTTGTCTGGCACCTTTGACACACACAGGAACTCCTGTCACTTCCAAGAGAATTCCACAGTCTAGACTCAGGCAATTCCAAAGGCTAGCAAGCCCCGATGTCTCTCTCTCTCCTTGAGGACTGACAAGGCTCCATGTATTTACAGTCTTCATACCAAGAAGCCACAGCATGAGAGGGGAGAGAAACTCATCTGTGGCTCCACAGAGTGCTTCAGATGAATTTGCATTCCCATTCGGAGGAGCAAATGGATGCAAGGGATGATTGGCAACTGTAGGCTTCCGAGTCTGCAGCGGCTCCCCCTCTTCAGGGACACGCAGAATCGATTGGACAAGAATGCTATGCTTAAGAACTACTCAGGGGCACTTCCAGTGGAATGCTTTAAATAATGATCGTCCAGAACAGGTGAGACACTTTGTAAATGTCAGAAACACGCTGAATATGTTAAATGGGAGCATTCGGGATCGGGACAACAACACGGGTGATTTACAATCAATTTCACACATGCACAGAAATGCCTGGCTCACGGATTCTGAAATCTCCTCTGAGGCAGGAGGACAATTCATTTCTATCTATTGCACAAGAATGCCTACTATGTGCTTTGCTCTGTGCTAAGCACTAAAGGAAGTAGAGAAAGGGTTAACAAGCATTTATATAATGTCAGGCACTGTGATAATAAGCACTTAATTCAGATTATTTGATCTGATTCTCACAACTCTGTGAGTTAGATGCTATTATTATCTTCATTTTACAATTGAGCAAATTGAGGCAAGCAGAGATTAAATAATTTACCCAAGGTCACAGAGCTAAGAAGTGCCCCATGGTGGGTTTGAACTTGGATTTTACTGAATTGGGGACCAGTGCTCTATCCACTGTATCTAAACTTCCCCATTCACCTTAAAAAACAACAACAATAACCTTACCTTTTGCCTTAGAATCAGTGCTGGGTATTGGTTCCAAGGAAGAAGAGTGGTAAAGGCTAGGCAATGGGGGTTAAGTGACTTGCCCAGGGTCACACAGCTAGGAAGTGTTTGAGGTCAGATTTGAACCCAGGACCTCCCATCTCTGGGACTGGCTCCCTATTTCACCTTTTACCATCAATGAGAATAAGAAGGAAATGTATGAGTTAGAGTTTCCTCTTCTCTCCAGCAGTTATGTTACTGAGAAGTAGCATGATCACAAGGTGAAGGCATAGCAATGAGTTTACTCAACAATTAGAGGGAATTTTGCTCAATAATAGCTAATATTTAAATGATATTCTACAATGTTTTGACACATAGTGACTTTTTCAGGGCTATTTTATAATTTTATAATTTGACATTTCTATTTCTTATAAGAATTTATGATGATAAATGTACATTTAAAATAGATGTTATGGAGATCTTTTGTTTTTATATTGTCTAGATTTTTAACTCTGTATGTATCTCCCTTTATCCTCCCCAAGATCTATCACTGATAAGAGGGAATTTGAAACAAAATTAGAAAAAGGATGAAACATTCAGCAAAATCAGTTGACACACCATGCTTATCATTTTTTAATACTTTAACATATATTTTTAAGAAACCTTACTACAAAGTATCGGTTCCAAAGCTTAAGAGGAATACGGAGTAAATGGGGTTTAGTGACTTGCCCAGGGTCACACAGGGATGTATCTAAGGTCAGATTGAACCCAGAACCTCCCATCTCCAACTCTGGCTCTCAATCCACTGAGCCACCTAGCTTCCTCAGTATAATACCTTAAGATTTGAAAAATGCTGTATATATGCTGTCTCATTTGATCCTCACAACAACCCTTTGTAGAAGATACTATTTCATTCCCATTATTACAAATGAGGAAACTGAGTTTGAGAGAAGTTCATTGATTTGCCCAGCATCAGACAGGCAGTATGTGTCTAAGGCAGAATTTAGACTCAGATCTTTCAAATTCTAAGGTCAGAGCTCTTATAGGAAATGTTCCACATGCTAATCTCTACAAAGGAATCAAGGAAGATATATTGTCATATAAATTAAAAATGGGTAAATGAATTAAATATAAAGAGTGAAGTCATAAATAAATGAGGTGAACATAGAATAGTATACCTACCAGATCTGTGAGAAAGGAAGGAATTTAAGATTAAGAAAGAGTTAGAGAATATCGCAAAATATAAAATGAATGACTGATTATGTCAAATTAAAAAGTTTTTGTACAAACAAAATCAATTCAACCAAAATTAGAAGGAAAGCAACAAACTGGGTAAACATTTTTATAACAAAATTCTCTGACAAAGATGTAATTTTCTGAATATATAAAGAACTAAGTCAAATTTACAAAAAAATCAAGCCATTCCCCAATTGACAAATGGTCAAGGGACATGAATAGGCAGTTTTCACATGATGAAATAAAAACTATCAGTAAGCACATGAAAAAGTGTTGCAAAATTACTCCTGATTAGAGAAATGAAAATTAATACAACTCTGAGATAACCACCTTACACCTAGCAGACTTGCCAATAAGGCAGCAAAAGAAATTAATAAATCTTGGAGGGGATGTGGCAAAACTGGGATATTAATACACTACTAGTGGAGTTGTGAATTGTTCTAACCATTTTGGAGGGCAATTTGGAACTATGCCCAAAGGGCTTTAAAAGAATGCCTACCCTCTGACCCAGCCATACCACTGTTGAATGTGTAGCCCAAAGAGATAGTAAGGAAAAAGACTTGTACAAAAATATTTATAGATGTGCTCTTTGTGGTGGAAAAAAAAATAATTGGAAAATGAGGGCATGCCCATTAATTGAGGAATGATTGAACAAATTGTGGTATCTGATTGTGATGGAATATTGTGTTGAAGAATTCCATGTGAAGTGGAACGACCTCCAGGAATTGATGCAGAGTGAAAGGAGCAGAACCAGGAGAACATTGTACAAAGAGACTGATACATTATGGCACAATTGAATTTAATAGACTTTTCTACTACCAGCAATGCAATGATCCAGGACAATTCAGAGGAATTTATGAGAAAGAACATGATCCACAAGCAGAAAAATAAATTTGGGAACAGAAATGCAGAAGAAAAACATATGATCAATTATATATGGATATGATTACATTTTTGATGTTAAAGGATCACTCTACTGCAAATATGAATAACATGGAAATAGGTATTGAACAATGATAATGCAGATAACCCATTGGAATTTCTTGTTAGCTCTGGGAGGGGTAAGGGAAGGGGAGGAATCATCAATTATGGGACCATGAAAAATATTTTAAATTAAAAAATTAAAAAAAGATATATTGTCCTATCTTTTCTTTATAATGTTCCCACATTTATTTTATAATACTGTTTTGTTCTGTCTACATTGTGGTTCTTGTGTATATTGCTTTTCTGGCTCTACTTCACTCTGCTTATGTAAGTCTTTCATTTCTCTGTATTCATTATGTTTGTATGTTTCTCACCACATAGCAATATCCACTTTCTTCGATGTACTAAATGTATTCAGTTATACCCCAGGCAATGAGCATCTGGTTTGTTTCTAGGCACTGGTTTCTCCAAAATCTATTGGTTCAGTTCCTTTCTTACATTTCCTTTTGCTAATCATGAGATGGATGAATGAGAGGACTGCACAACTATACATGATTCAACAGCTGATTAGAGGGCCTCTGGGGCATAGATAGACAGAGGTATGAAATGCCAAACCAGAACAGTGTTGGTAAATTTGGACCCTTCCTTTATCTCAAAACCCTCCTTTGGGTATTTCCTAGCAGGAATCCCAGAGTCAAAGACTATGGGGTATTAGATATTTTGCATAATTCCCCACAGTTGTATCAATTCAAAGTTCCACCAAAAATGTCTAAATGTCTCTTCATATATTTTCTAACTGACTCTTTTGTTAACTTTGCTAATTTGCCAGGGTTAAGTTCACATATGGTGGTACAATGGCTAAAGTGCCTGACCTGGAGTGAAGAAGGCTCATCTTCTAGAATTCATATCTGGCTTCAGATGTTTAGCAGCTGGGTAACCATAGCTATGCCAATTTCCCCTGTTTGCCTCAGTTTCCTCATCTGTAAAGTGATCTGGAGAAGGAAATGACAAACCAGTCTAGGATCTTTGCCAAGAAACTCCCCCTTCCTCCACCAAAAAAAGAGTTGGACACAAATAGAAATAACTAAACAACAACAACAGCTACAATTATTTAATAATTTAATAAGGTAGGTACTATTATTATCCCTGTTTTCTAGATGAAGAAATGGGTTCAGAGAGGGTGAGTGACTTACCAACATTAAAGGGATAGCTGGTAACTGAGCTGTAATTAGACTCTAAGTAACCCTGACTCCTAATCCAATCCTCTGTCCACTGCAATAGGAGTTATAGGCTCCTCCATAGTTTTCTTTTTCAACTTCTTTATTATATACAAATGGAAAATGAAGGCCACAGATATGAAATAACTCACCTTAGATCACACTGGTGTCTAGTGTTCTTCCCACTGTGACTGCTCTATGTCTGTTCTCTGGGAAAGTCTCCTATCAAATAATTTGATTTTATAGATAAGACATTTGGAGCTAAGGACTGACAAGCCCATAGCTCAAGAGGTTATCCAAAAGGCTGGATTATTTTTTTAATATGGAAGGTACCTTAGAAGTAACCTGATTTCCTCCTCTCATCTTAGTGGTAAGGAAGAAAAGCTCAGCCAATGGAAGTAGGTTGGAGAAGATCATATACTATGTATGTATGTATGTATGTATGTATGTATGTATGTATCTATGCATGTATGCATGTATGTATCTATGTATCTATCTATGTATGCATCTATGCATGCATGCATGCATGTATGTATGTATGTATGTATCTATCTGTCTGTCTGTCTATCTATCTTTCTATCTCTCCCTCACTCCATCCATCTATCGATCCATCTATCTATCTATCTATCTATCTATCTATCTATCTATCTATCTATCTATCTATGTATCTATCTATGTATGTATCTATCTATGTATGTATCTATGCATGCATGCATGTATGTATCTATGTATCTATGTATGTATCTATGTATGTATGTATCTATCTATCTATCTGTCTGTCTGTCTATCTATCTTTCTATCTCTCTCCCTCACTCCATCCATCTATCGATCCATCCATCCATCTATCTCTCTATCTCTCTATCTCTCTATCTATCTATCTATCTATCTATCTACCTATCTATCTATCTATATATCTATGCATGTATGTATGTATCTATCTATCTATCTATGTATCTATCTATGTATCTATCTATCTATCTGTCTGTCTGTCTGTCTATCTATCTTTCTATCTCTCTCCCTCACTCCATCCATCTATCGATCCATCTATCTATCTATCTATCTATCTATCTATCTATCTATCTATCTATCTGTCTGTCTGTCTATCTGTCTGTCTATCTCTCTCCCTCACTCCATCTATCTATCTATCTCTCTTTCTATGTATACATATTTAATGCTAAATATAATGAGCAATCTGAGGAGTACTTTTCATAGAGAAGCTTGCCTTGACTTAGGAATCAAGAGTTTCTATAGATATTGTAGCCCCTAAATCCTAGAAAGCTAGCAGTGAATGTATATATCCTTACATGCCCCATAAGAAAGCCAATCCCATTGCTTCACAGTCATGAATCATGTTTGCTCTAAAAGCAGTATCCCTTGCTTCACCAACCAACTTATTCACCAGAATCACTGCCAAATGGTTTTTGTCTGCTTGTGGAAATTAGAGTCTCCCTCAAAGGACAAATGTTGGTGACCCAAAAGAATGGGTTGCTGTAGATTCCAGTGGTAATTCAGAGACACTATTTTGGCATAAACCATTTGGGAAATGACAGACTTATTATAACAAGCTTCTCCAAGTGAGGTAACTGCTTTGAAGGGAATGATCTGCTTGTATATTTCTAAATCCTGGCATCATTCCAGCCAATCCTTTCAAAGGTCTTGTGTCCCTAACTAAAAAGTCAGGTCATTATACAGTAGGATCAGCAGGGTTCTGATGAATGTTTAACAACTGGCTCTTAAAAAACAACAACTCTTACCTTCCATCTTAGATTCAATACTGAATATTGGTTCCAAGTCAGAAGAGCAGTAAGGGTTAGATATTAGGGGTTAAGTAACTTGCCCAAGGTTACACAGCTAGAAGTGTCTGGGGTGGGATTGGAACTGGATCTTAAAAAAGTATGCATGGAGATATAGACTCTAAAGATCACTCTAGTGCAATTATCAATTATACGATAATAGGTCTTAACCAATGACACGTAAAACCCAGTGGAATTGTGCATCAGGTTACCCGGGTGGGGGTGGGGGGTTGGAGCACCTGTGGTCAATTATAGATTGAGGTTTGAATGGAAGATCAGGAGTACATCCAATCTGGGCTATAAAAATTAGAATAACTAAACAGGGCCCAGAAAAAAAAACACACACACACACACAAAATCCTGAAACCTGGGGTAACATACCCTAATACCCTAGGAGCTCTGGGGGTCCTCCAAAAAGCTAATAATTAAGTCTTTTGGCCTGACCTCTAAGATTTTAAAAATGAATAAGTACATATGAGCACTCACAGGAGAAAGATCTCAACTCTTGAAAGCTATATGAGAAGAGAAAATCTTTGCTCAAACTCAGAGAACAAAGGAATAAAAACACTTACTTCAAAAACAACAAATAAATAAAATAAATGGCCACAAGCTCAAAAAGAGCTTTTGGAAGATCCTAAAAAATACCTCAAAAACCAAATGAGAGGTTGAGGAAAAATTGGAATAAAAAAGCCCAATGTAAGAAAATCAAGAAAATTATGAAGGAAAGATTATCCAAATTTAAAAAAAAAAAACTAGATCCAGATACTCACAGAAAAAATGATATATTAAAAACTAGAATTGGACAAGATTTCCTAGGACAACAAGAAATAATAAAGCATAATCAAAAACATGAAATAACAGAAGAGAATATGAAATTTCTTGTCACAAAAACAACTCACCTGGTAAATAGGTTAAGGAGAGACAATAAAAGAATATTTGGACTGCCAGAAAATTACAATAAAAAAAAGACACCTTACTTCAAGAAATCATCAAGGAGAACTGCTCAGAAATTCCAGAACCAGAAGGTAAAATAGTAATGGAAAGAATCTACCAATCTACTAATCACCACCTCACCGGGACCCAAAGTTGCAAATGTACAGGAACATAATCTCTAAATAATGTAGCTTCCATTGGGGGCAACTGCGTGGCTCAGTGGATTGAGAGCCAGGCCTAGAGATGGGAGGTCCTGGGTTCAGATTTGGTCTCAGACATTTCTCAGCTGTGTGACCCTGGGCAAGTCACTTGACCCCAATTGCCTAGCCCTTACTACTCTTCTGTCTTGGAGTCAATACGTGGTATGGATGGTAAGGGTTTAAAAAAAAAGATGGAAGGTAAGGGTTTAAAAAAATAATGTAGCTTCCAGATTAAAGAGAAAGTACTATAAGCAATGAGGAGAAAAACACCCAACAATCCAACAACATAAATACTGTGGAACTAGTCACACAATTTCCCCCTCCATACAGCTCTTGATTTTTCACAAAAATATTGCTCTACTCAATAGGTCATGACAAAGAATAGTTTTTGCTAGTTCATGAGATTGTTTCTGATTTACCTTGTATATAAAATGTTTGTACATAGTGACTTACAAGTTGTCTCCTCCATCAAACTTTGTGCCCCTGAGGGCATGGATGATTTTTTTTTTGCCTTTCTTTGTATCAGTACTTAGCACATAGTAGGTATATGTGTTGATGTGACTGAACTGAGCAAAGGAGTTAATTAAATGGCAAAGTTTTTCTCCAGGTGATGGTTTTGGCTCCAATTACTCTTCCTCCCATTTCTAGGGACTCCAGTTTAACAAACTCGGTAATTAGAATATTCGACCCAAAGCCATGCTTGCCTTGTTTTGTTTGCTTCTCACATTTAGGATTCTGGAGAGTGTGCATGTCTAATTTACTGCCTGTGTCCTCCACTAGTCATCAAATGTGGGGACTAAATATTACCTCAAAAGAAGGAAAAGCTCGCTGTGTCTAATTCAGTAAGGAAGAGTTTGAGAACCAACAGAAAACACTGAGCCTTCTGTAGACATTAGGCTCCTACCCATCTAGTAGAATTGGGTATTGAAGTGTGTAATTCAATTCGATTTCATTTTTCATTCTTTAATGATGACCTTACATAAACTATTTGTACTTATAATTGGCTCTACTGCTTGTGAATTATGAGACAGTCCCTAACTCGAGGCAATAAAGACACAGTGCTTCTTTTTAATTTTTATATCTTTGATTCTAGGAGTGCCAAGAACACACAATCCACTGGGATCCTCACAATGCCAGAATTTAAAGAAGCCCCCTTCATGCTGGGTAGAATGGCAACGGGTCCAAATTGAGTACAAGAATTGCATATAAAATATGATAGATGGATTGAGTTTCGTATTGTTGGAATAAATACCTACGTTGATGAGATCATAAATTTTAGAGCCTTTGAGTGGAGTATGGATTAAAAGGGCAGATGAATGACTGCTTGGTCTGGAGTCATGAAGACTCCTTTTTGTAAGTTCAAATCTGACTTTAAAGACTTTCTAGCTTGGTAACCCTGGGGAAATCACTTTACCTCATTTGCCTCAATTTCTTCATATATAAAATGTGCTATAGAAAGAAATGGCAAACCACTCCAATGTCCTCGCCAAAACCCCAAATAAGGCCATAAAGAACAAGACAAGATGGGAATGGCTAAATGACAACTGTAAGAAATGGATTAAAAATGATGAGGGAATCTGCTTGGCATAATGGAAAGAGAACTGACTCTAGAGTCAAATAACTTGAATTCAAATTCCACCTCTGATATTTACCAATTATATGGCATTGACCAAATCATTCAACCATTCAACCACCTGACCCACAGTTTTTTCAACTATAAAATGAAGGGAGTAGGCATTTTATTTTATTTATTTTTAAATATTATTATCTGCCATCTTAGACTCAAAACTATGTATTGATTCTAAGGTAGACGAGTAATAAGGTCTAAGTGACTTGCTCAGGGTCACACAGGTAGGCAGTCTTTGAGGTCAGATTTGAGCCCAGGATTTCCTCTCTCTAGGTCTGGCTCTCTCTCCACTGAGCTATCTAGCTACCTCTAGACTAGGCATTTTAAATAGGATCTGGTACCAAATCTATGCTCTTAGGGTCTAAGGGAAGACCAAAGACATCATCAGTTAGAATCCCATTGGGATCACCCAGAAAAGAGGTTAATGATGCCCTAAATCCTCTTCATCACTAAAAAGTTTAGCATAATGATGTTATAGGTCATCTACCCAGTCCTTTCACCTTACAAATGTAGATATAAGTTTAGGGGAGGGAGGTAACTTGTATAAGGTCACAATGGTAGGTAGAAGGTGTCAAGAGTCAGGATTCCAGTTTAGGTCAGTATGATTAGGGGAAGAAAAGAGCATAAAAGACCTAAAAAAATGACATGAATATATTTGAAGAAACTAAGAATGCTTAGGTTGGAAAAAACAGGACTTTGGAGTGCTTGTGTGCGTGAGTGATGACTGTCTCTAAGCTTTTCAAGGAGTATTTTAATTGTTCTCCTGTCTTCAGAAGACCAAACAGCATGATGCAAGTAGAAACAAATCCAAACAAAAGAAAACATGAGATCCGAAGGGCTAAGATCTAGGTTTGAATCCTATCTATAGCATTTCTTCTGTGTCCTTGGGTCAGTCACCTACCCTTCTGAGGGTCTTAATTTCCTTATTCTTAGAATGAAAAAGTTGGGATAAAAGCCTTTCAAGCTACATTCCAGTTCTAAGTTAATGATGCTATGATTAAAGGCTGGAAATTAGTCATGAGACAATAAAGTAAGGCTAAAGGTAAGGAAACACTTCCTGATAGTGAGAGTTAATCGAAGTTTCCTTCTGATTATAGGTCTTCAAGCCAGGCTGGAAGGACATTTGTAGAGTACTTTCTAAGAGGTTTTCTCATACAGGTGTGCTTACTTCAAAGATCTCCCTCAGGTCTGATCCTTATGTCAAATCTCTCTATGTTGTTAGACAATGGGCCATCCTCTGGATATATTTTTAGGGAGTCTTTTTTTTTTTATTGAGGACTAGTAGTGAATAGGAAGAGCTGAGTTCAAATCCCGACTCTTAGGTAAGTCATTTGTAAATTAAATATTTATGCTATTTATCTCATGGGTTTTAAATGGAAATCATTATATAACTGCTATAGGTCATTGGGATTTTGAATGGGAAGGAACCTCCAAGATCATCTAGTTCCACTACCTTATAATAAGGATGAGAAAACTGAGGGCTAGAGCAAGGCAAGATCACACACACAGCTGGGAATTGGAAGATCTAGGATTGGAGTTTATATCTTCTTGCCTCAGTGTCACCATGAGTTCTTTTTATTACTAGTACTGCATTGGGGCTAGTCACCAATATCCTACTTCAGTAGCCAGGGCATCTGGGTAGCTCTCAAAATCTTTTTGTCGCAGTCTAGGTCATGGTTTCTATTTCTTTAAATGAAGTATAATTGGCAAAACCAAGACTTTTTAACAGCAGTTTGAATTATTTTCTAATTAAGTGGGCAAAATTAGAACAACAGAGATGGAATTGTCTATATTTGCTAATAAGTAACCAAGTGGTGAAAAGAACAGGCATCTGCCTCTTTAAAGCACGAGTGGTTATTAATACCAGCCTCCTAGCTGTTCATTTATAGGCAGAGCACTAATGCAATCTCCACTTTCCACAGAGACATCTGTTTGGGCCACATTCATGTGAAATCCAAAGCAAAAGGCATGCTTTAAAAAAGTTTCCTGGCTGTTTTTCCAACAGTTTATTTGATCGAGTACACACCTCATCACCCAGACTCTTTCTGATCAGATACTTAATCACATTTGCTGAATTAGATCTAGGACAGATGAGTGGTCAAATGGTGGAGATCCTAGACTGCTAAAATGTCAACTGAAGTTGAGAGGCAGTGTGGTATATTGGGGAGCATTCTGGACCTGGACTCAGTAGGACCTGGGTTCAAATTCTGCCTCCCTTAATAAGCTATGTCACCGTGGGCAAGTAATCTTACTTATGTGATCCTCCATTTGCTCATATGTCAAAAGGGGATTAGAATATTGTAGTACCTACCTTACCTGGTTGTGGCAAGGATTAAACAAACTATATGGACTGCTTTGCCAATCCTCGATAGCCATCAACTTATCCTTTCTGTTGCTATTGAGAAAATAGAGGTGAACCGACTTGGCTAAAGTGATGACGTTTTGAAATTAGATCTCGGGTCTAGAACTAGAACTTTCCAGGTTTTCTGACACATGTTCTCTTTATAGGAAGATGGAACAACTCATCTGTGTCCAGTAAGATACATATTCATGGTACATTTAATGAGGGTGAGATACGATGAAATCAATATAAAACACAGAAACAAATGTCTTGGGTTTAAATATTGGATTTTCTACTTAATGGCTATATGATGCTGAGGCAGAAATCTGTAAAGACACCAGTCTGTAAAATGGGTATAATGATGTCTATGCAACCTATCTTACAGGGTTAATGTACATAGTATATGTGTGACCAGATATTCTTCTCTTGGAGTGGGAACTCCAGGGAAAGCTTTGCTGAGGGGGTTCAGATAGGGTTCAAATAATGTCTCCATTATTTCTTACCTCAGTTCTGGTACATGTTCTGTGAGCACTGGAGGAGAGCTAACTTTGGCCTTGAGCTGAGACTCTGAATCTCGTTCCTTATTTCTGTTGAGTATCTTCTCTTTTTCCTGTATACGTGGTGTCCCAAACTCTTAGTGCATTTCCGTAACTTAATTAGCTTAATGATGCCCTGAGATTTTTGGGACAGCCTGCGTATCTTGCTTGTAGATAGTTACTTTCTATGTTGTCTCCCCCCACCTGCCACAATAAACTCTGAATTCCTTGGTCTTTTTTGGTATTTCTAGTACTTAGCATGGAGTCTGGCATCAGGATCAAATAACCATTCAGTAACAAGAACTAGCTTTTAGATAGTGCTTTAAGGTTTCCAAAAGCCCTTTATAAATATTGTCAACTATCCTGAGTGGTAGCTGCTAAATGAGACCTGTAGAGATTGAGTGACTTGCCCAGGGTCACATAGCAAGTAAGTGTTTGAATTCAGGTCTTCCTGATTCAAGACCCAGCACTCTGGCCACTGTGCTACCCAGCTACCTAGTATGTGCCAGAGTTAGAACCTGAATCCTCATCTTCCTGATTCCCAATCTGGATCTCTAGCCATCAGACCAGGCAATGTCTTTTCATAGGTACTTAATAAATTGAATGTAATTGATCTGTGGAGCTGTCCCATAATCCTCTGATAGAATTCTTTGGGATTCCCAGGGGAAGTTCCAATTTTACAGTTCCAGAAATGACATGGGATTTGATTTTTCCCCACTGGTTTATAGATGCGACTTTTGTACACTTTCTACTCTGTTTTGACAGGCATGTAGTTTTCATCCTACTTCCTATTACAGAACAGAAGAAATGATGAGAGTATGGGATGATTGGTGACACCAGGTAGAAAGAAATTTACCAGGCGGAGTTAAAAATGAAATCAGACACCTGGATAGCTCTTTGCATGGTTTAGTGGAGAAGATTTTGGATTTTTGAGGCAGAAAACCAAGATTTCAATGCTGGCTTGAGCACTTACTATTTCCCTGGATCTTAGTCAAGTCAACAAGTATATATTAAGCACTTCCTATGTGTCAAACAGTATGCTAAGTCCTGGAGTTTCAAAGAAAGGCAAAAAGGCAGAAATCTTCCAAATCTAACAGTCCCTGTCCTCAAGGAGATGACAGTCTAAAGGGGGGATATAAAATACAAGTGATTATGCACAAACAATATATATTTAGGGTAAATTGGGGATAGTCTCAAAGGAAAGCTACTAGGATCAGGGGGACTGAGAATGCCTTCTTGAGGAAGGCAGACTTTTAAAGGCAGGCTGACTCAGTGATGATGAGGGAGAGCATTCTAGGTATAGGGAAATAGCAAATAAAAATGCATGAAGTAGGGAGATGGAGCCTCTTGTGCTAGAAATCTCAGGGACTGTCTGTCTGTCACTGGATTATGGAGTATATGGGAAAAATAAAGCCCCCCAAAGATAGGAAATATAGGAAGAGACAGGCTATGAAGGACTCTGAAAGCCAAACAAAAGATGTTACATTTGATCTTGGAAGCAACAAGGATCTACTAGAATTTGCTGAATTCTAGTAATTCTAGGACTGAGGATGGCATGGTCTGCCCCACTAATTAATTTGAGAACTGAGTGGGGATTGGGCTGAAGTAGGGAGAGTCCTGTGAAAGAGGTTCTAGAACAACTAGCTCTGGACTATTTCAATAGTCCAGGTGTCAGGTGATGAGGGTCTGAACAAGAGGAACATGAATATCACTGGAGTTGAGACAAGACAAGATGTAGCAAAGTTAGAAATGCCAGGACACGACAACTGATTGGATATTGCAGGAAGGTTACAGATAAAGAAGAGTCAAGATGGCAGCTAGGTGACTGGAGACTGATGGTTCCCTAAGTAGGAATAAGGAAGTTGAGCAAAGGGAGGCTTTTGAGGAAAAGATCACAAGTTTGGTTTGGGCCACTTTGAGTTTAAGATATCTAGAGAACATCCAGTTAAAGGTTTCCAATAGACCATTGGAGATGTGAAAGCCAAAATCAGGAGAGACATTGGGTTGGACAAGTCCTGAAGGGCACCTCTCCTATTTTTTGGACGAGCTCCATTTCTTATATTTTGTTGTTGATTATTATCATTTTCTTCATTTTGAGCATTGTCATTATTTTCCCAATTCCTATTTCTATAATTCTGGTTTCTAAAGTTCTTATTTCTATATTCATTATAGTTATTTCCATAGTCATTATTATAATTTCTAAAATTCTGGTTTCTATGACCATTATCATCATTTCTATAGTTGTTCTGGTTTCTATGACCATTATCATTATTTCTATAGTTATTATTTCTAAAGCTATTATTAAACTGCGTATTCCTTCCAATCATCTTAAGAAAGGTTCTACATTCCATCATTTTGTGGCCCTTCTTCTCACAGAAGTGGCAAGTTACTGATTTATTTGTGAATTCCTGTAAAGGGGCTATAGTCTCTCCCTTATTTTTCAATTGTCTCTTTAACATTTCAATTTTTTTCTTTAAATCTTCCACTGATGTATCGTCTTCCTCAGGTCTTTTTACACGATCTTTATAAACATAGGTTGCTACTCTCCTCAATTCTTCAAGGTCCATAGAATCCCAATTAGGACCGCTAGTTCTAAAGTAGTCTTTTACCACTGAAAAACAATTCTTAGCAAATTGCCTACGTATTTGTCTAATGTCTCTTTCTCTGGATAAATCAAGGTCCATATATGTATTCCCCATGTCAATAAGTCTGTCCATAAACTGGAAGGGTGTTTCATCAATATCTTGTCGGGTTCTTTCAAATTTTGACCATTTTTCAGGTCTATCAGAGCAAGCTCTCATGGCTGTCAATAATGCTTCTCTGGCCTGGTTTAGTTTTGTGTGATCTAATTCAACATTTGGGTTCCAACGTGGATCTTCAGTTGGCCAATAATGTCCTCTTCTACCTCGCTTTTCATTAGCCACAGAGACGATATTATTTTTCTCTCTCTCTGTTAATAATGCTTCTAATAAATTCTCAACATCCAACCAAGTGGGGTCAAAAGTTCTGAATATGTTCTCTAATTTTTTAATAATTAATATTGGTTCGTCCTCAAATGATGGAAGATCTTCCTTCAATTTTTTTTAAATCCTCAGGGGTAAAAGGTGTATGATGTCTTACAGATACCAAGTTTCCATTTTTATTAAAAGTGGTTACTTCCCTTAAAGGAAATAAGCTATCTGAATTATTTGGTACTCCTGTTTCTAGGCTGCTTGCTCCATTTTTCAGTGGGGTAAGTCTGAGAAATAGAAAGGAGGCTGACTCTGGCTGGAACTCCCTCTGGGGAGACTCTGTCCCCCTGAATCCTCGCTTGAGAGACCTCCTTAGAGATTGTCCTTCTCTCAACAACCTCCTTAGAGACTGTCTTTTGAGAGCTCCAGAGATCCTGTTTTTCAGCTTTTCCTTTCCTTATAAAGGGAAATTTTCCTTTGTCACCTCCCCTAAATTCTTACATCTACCAATCACAGTAGACGTTTTTCAAAAGATGGACCATTGAGTAATTCACACCAGGAAAGCTCTGAGTAAGTTTCCCAGTTCTTTGTTCCTTGTAAATTTACAAGTTGCCTGACATTTATAGGTACTTATCAACCTTTTGTATTAGTCTTAAAAATAGGCGTGGCTTAAGTATGGGTTTAAGTACTTTTCATTGTTCAGCAAGGAGTTTTCTCCCCTAAAGCAGGCTTAAGTACAGGTGGAGTAGAGGTCTTCACATTTCTGATCTAAGTAGAGTTCTCACATTTTAGATCTAAGTAGCTTCACTGTTTAAAATGGGGAATAGTCCCAATAGGGAATTGTCCCAATGAAAAATTCCCCAATGGGGAATTTTTTTTTACATTCACAAGTCTGAGAAATTTCAAGATTCACAGATCTGAGAATTATCTGCACAAAGATGATATCTTTCAGGCATGAAGGTTGACTCCCATGTCCTCTAGGTTCTGTTCCAACCTCTAGATCTGTGATCCTGTGAATTCTTTTGCGAATAAGGGTCTTTTATTTTCTTTTTTTGAAATGGTCTCAATAATGGAGTTCCAGATTTCTTTTATGATTTCACAGCCATTATATTACAAAGCCTTTCAGATTTTATGGATTAAATGTGGAAGGAAAAAGAGGTTGAAGGCCAGTATGCCTGAGATTAGAATTCACCTAACCCCAAGTTTCTAGCTTTAGCAACTGTAAGTCAGGCAACCCACAATTCAATTCCGCAACCATTTTGAACATACTATGTTCGAAGCTCAGTGCTATATGCTGGGAACACAAGAAAGGACAAAGCCAAAGCAATCCTTGCTCTTAAGGAGTTGACACTATTAATAGCAACAGCAGTATAGCCAATGGAACAAATGAGAAAATCACTTGAGCACTGTTTTCCAAGCTTTACAAACAGTTAAGTACTTTACCACATCTATAAGCCAATCTACTTAACAAGGAAGAGTGATGACAGAAGCAGCAGCTTTAACTTGGTGCCTTTTCCCCCCACCAAACATCTGGCTCTTTATCAGCTTCGTCAAGTATAAGAACCTCCTTATTCCCTTGTGTTCTCCATGAAGAGAAAAAGATTCACAGCTGTGTGTACATTGCACATGGAGGCAACAACTCAGCTCCCTTGGGCAACGAGACTGGTCCATTATTTCTGCCCTTGTTTACACAGGTTGATACCCATGCATTCAAACACACAATGCCCTCCAACTCCCAATCCCCCCACCAAACCAAAAGCAATCAATTCATAACCAGGCCAAGGAAAGAAGTAGGAGTCTCCCCTTTCCTAGCTTGTGGGCTAGCTAACTGGTCATGAATTAGAAACAGAGGTAAAACTAAGACAGGGTAAAGAGAGTAATTTTAGTAAACTTGTAGGACTTTAGCAGGGCAGAAACTATGTTATTTAGCACCTAGTTAGCAAGAACAATTAGAAAAAACTAGGAACTACCAGATGGCACTCTTCTTCCCCCTGGCAGCTTCACCTTAGGTGAAAACATTGATTTGAGGATTCATTTCATGATTTTTTTTTGCTCCAGGTGTCAAAATTGCTACATATAGCTCTGATCTGAGGGCTTTGTTATGAAAATGAAAACGTTTTATTCTTATGCCCAGTAGATCATTACTTTGACCAAGCAACACCACTACTAGGTCTGTATCTCAAACATATAAAAGAAAAGGGAAAAGGACTTATTTATACATAAATATTTATAGTAACCCTTTTTAGGATGGTAAAGAACTGGAAACTGAGGAGATGCCTATAGATGATTGTGATGGAAGACTACTGAGCTATAAGAAATGTTCAATAGAATGTTTTGTGAAAAACTTGGGAAGTCCCATATTAATTGATATAGAGTGAAATGAGTATAAATGGATCATTGCACACAGTAACAGCACTATTGTAAGGATGATCAACTGCGAAAAACTTAGCTTCTCTGATCAATACAATGATCTAAGAAAATTCTAAAGGACTCATGATGAAAAACTCCATCTACCTCTAGAGAGAACTGAAGACTAAGTGTAAATAGAAGCATTTTTTGTCTTCTTCATTTTTAAATTTGTGTGTGTGTTTTCTTTTGTAACATGGTTAATACAGAAATATTTTGTGTGAATTCACATGTATAATCAGTATCAAATTGCTTGTCTTCCTAAAGGGTGAGGAAAGGAAGAGAAGGAGAATTTGTAACTGAAGATTTAAAAAATGAGTTATATATGTACATATGGGATAATTATATTTCAACAATTGTTTTCCTTTAATAATCTTCTGCATTTTATTTACTATATTTATAAAGATTTTAAGAAATCATTCATGAGCTTCATCAGACTGCCAAAGGGTGCATGTATGACATGTAAAAAGTTCAAGATCCCCTGATCTAGGTGCAATCTGACCCAAGAAGAGAATAGTAGGATTAGTACCTTGTTATTCTAGGAAGCTATGACTGTCTTAATGCAGCTCAAGTATGCATTAGCTTTTTCAAACTCATCATGCCATACTTTTTGCCTCATCTTGTACTTACAGTCCACTAAAACTGCAATATATTTTTTCAGAAAAATTACTATCTAGTCAATTCCATCATCTTATGCCTGGGAAGTTGATTTTGAAGCTAAGATTAAAACATTAAATTTATCCCTCCTAAATTTAATTTGATTTGCTTCAGTCAAATTTCTAATTTTCTGGTCTGTCAATTTTTTTTAATTTTGGCTCTTGATTCTGTCATTCTGTCATCCAGTGTGCTAGTTAATTCTTTTCCATGTCACATGCAAATATAATACAGATGCCATTATCGAAGGCCTTGACAAAACTATCAAACAACACAGGAACAAATACAAATTCTCTGGGATACTCCACTGGAAGCCTTTTTCAAGCTGACACTCAGCCAATAATAATTAGTCTTTAAACCTGGCCAACTTTGTGTCCATTTAAATTGATCTAAAGTGGAATGGGATACTTTAGGGACTGAGGTGGGTCCCCCTCATCGGATGTCTTCAATCAAAAGCTGCATGATCATTTGTGAGGTAATCTATAGGAACAATTTCATTTTTCATGGATGAGTTAGACAAGATGGTCTCTGAAGGAGGCACTGGGAACAAGACATAGGTGATGTAGTGTGGTGGTGTCAAACTCAAATAGAGATCATTAAATTGAACAGAATAATTGCTGTGGGCCACATGTTGACTTAAAAACCCCACATAATTACATGTTTATTTTTATTAAATTATTTCTTTTCTTTAATAGTCCCCAATGACATTTTAATTTGGTTCAGGTCATATTTGGGAGAATTGGGAACTTCATGTGGCTCAGAAGTTTTCTTCTTCTGGTATAGTGGATAGTGGATAGAGCGTTAGCTTCAAAGTCCAGAAGACTCTATGTTTGAATCCTCCCTCTGACCCTTACTAGCTATATGATTCTGGGCCGATCACTTATCCTTCCATATCTCAGTTTCCTCAGAAATAAAATGAGTAGGTTTGACTCAATAGTTTCTACGATCTCAACTAACTCTAAATCTTTGCTTCTATATTTCTCCAATGGCCCTCTGGAATCCTTTCCAATTCTGAATTTCTGTCAAAGTACATACAATAATTCCAACCATAAAGGTATTTTTGGCTTATCTTCTCTCATCTCAAAAAATGTAAAAGTGGATTCTCTTCATAAGGGCTCAACTTTTTATTTTCTGCCTCATCAAATCTCCAACAATAAGAAACAAAGCCAGTCCTTTGGGGTAGGGAGCATTGGCTTAGCTACTAGAAAATTTTCACTGAGTATTTCAATTCAAACCCTTTGCCTTTTCAGCTAAATCCATTCTGGGGGGTACTTGGGGGACAGAAAATTTGTAATGGAGGGAAGGATAAATAAGACATCTCTCATTGATACATTTTAGAATATTCTTTTCCCACTGCTATAGAAGAAAAAAGTCAGCTCTCCTAAGGGATACTTCAAAGATCAACTACTAAATGTTAGTCTAGGTAATCTTTCATCTCCATACAGAGTCATTAGTAACAATTTTGGGGCCGGGGACATACAGCATGTACTGTACCTCAAATCAACAATGTACTTTGTGGCCTGAAAGGTATTCAGTAATTAAGACAAATTCAATTGCTTGGGAGAGAGATTCAATTCCATGAAATAAAATCTATCTATAATTACAAAATAATGACATTTTACACCCTTGAACGTTTAATATTCCACGACATCGCCATAATCTTTTAGCTCTAGTTCTATGTTCAGGTTGGCCAACTTATAAGGGTGTCATTATGGATAGGGAACTCCCTTGAATTTCCTCAGGACTATATAGAATCTGATAAGCCTACTCACCTGCTTCCCCAATATCTCAAGGAATATCTGAGCCATGCAACAAATATGTGACCAAATCATCTTTGCCGCCCATGTCTACTGACATTCTTTGGGAAAGGAAAGGGGGTGACTTCTTATTCAGATTCTCTGCCTGAAGTGTGCCATTTTCACTGAGTGAGAAAGCTATCATTCTCTCATCCCTATTTCCATGAGCTGGAATCCTACTCATTAGAATTCTGGTCAGCTCCCTGGGCTCTCAGGAAGGGGCTCATCAGGCAGCCTTTGGTGCAGGTATTACAAAGCCTGCCTTTTGGGATGCATGGACCGACCAAAAGAATTGAATTGGAGACAAAGGAGGAGATAAACTATCATCAGGAGGAAAATACATTGACATGAAATAACACCTGCCTACAATTCTAAACCTGATCTCATACTAGCAATTCCCCTACCCTTGAAATCCCTCCCCCAGTAAAGAATCTCAATTGAGATAGAGAGAAGGGAGTTTTGAGGTGGAAAAGGGACTTGAACATTTAGATCAAAACCTTCTTTTACATTTTTTTAACCGAGGACCCTCTGTAGCAGTTGTGGGATGGAAAAATGGTGTGCGAATGTTTGGGTGACAGAGAGGAGTGCTGATAACAGCATGTGTGGAAGCTGGAGATATCAAAGAAGGCAATTGGGTTTGCTTTTCTTGGCTGTTTTCTGAAGCGTTCACTGGGAGATTTGGAAATCTGCTGCTGCAAAGTGAATAGGAAGATTTTTGAAGATCTCCATTAATTGTTTCTTGGGTCTCTGACTCCAGGGTAAAGTGAACTGTAGTTATGCTGAATGTTGATTGAAAGAGTATTGCTTTCCTTTTGCATTTCTACTCACCTGTTTAAATGTTGTAGGAAAAAAAAAATAGTCTTCCTCCTCATCCTTCATGTCATTTGGGGGTATTTACATTAATTCTAGGACCAATAAAGGGTATGGATATCATTGTAAGACGCATATTAGTCTAAGCATCAGATAGACCTAGATTCTGGATTCAACTCCATGACAGGCTAACTTTGTGACTGTAAGACATTTTTCCTTTTCGAAACTCAGTTTCCTCTTATGGAAAACAAAGAGTTGGTAGAAAACACTACCTATTTCCCTTCTAGCCTTCATGTTTTCTTGGATAAGGTGACACCAGAGAGGAATGTTGCCCCCCAAACAGGGAGAAAGCATGGGCTCAACAAAATGATATTGATATATTGACATATATCCTATTTCTATGAACCCTTTGGCTCTCCAAGTGGAATGTAAGGTCCCTGAGTGCAGGGGCTGTCCCATTTGGCCATTTATAACACCAGTGCTTAACAGAGCTTCTGGCACAGAATAGACACATGATGTATGCTTATTGATCAAACAGTTTGAAGATTCATTTTTAATGAACAGAAATCCACAAACAAATCCATTGCCTCCCCCACCTTTCCATCCTCAGTTTAAGCCATGTATATAAGTAACACCTCCCCACACTCAGGAAATATGTGACTTCTGTGCTAAGCTATTCGTATAGCAACATAATAAGCCCTAAAATACACCAGAGTGCTTTGAATTCCAAAGCTTAAAAAATGATCTCATTTGGTTCCTCTTAGTTCTCCATCCAAGGACCCTTTACATCAAAGCCCTGGTGGCAAGATATACTATATGTGAAAAAACATGTGAGGATTGCAGCTAACAGGGAACATAGACCTAGAGCTGGAAGGTACTATTTGGTTCAACTCTCTCAATTTACAGTTGAAGAAACTGAGGTGCAATCAGATTAGGAACTGGTCCAGTTGACAGAAATAGAAGGTTCTGGAAATAGATTCTGAACCCAATTCCTTTGACCAGAACCAGGGCACTCTATTTTGTACTATGCTGCCCCAGCACCTCACAGATAACTCTAGGGAGTGATCAGAAGCATGCCAAGGTTAATGATTTACTTGGTTGCGTGTGAGGGGAGGGTTACAAAACGAATACATTTCAGGGTTGTGCTTTGAGCTTAGGTCTTCTTTGACGCCATGCCCAATAATCTAAACTCAGTGCCAGGTGCCTGTATGGTAAAATCATATACAATAAATATGAAATTGGCTTAGATGCAAAATTCAGCTAATGAGCTGTGAGCCTTTAAAGCTGAATAAACCATTTGGCTTGATTAGCTGAGCTGGCTTTGTTCATTACATGTTTCGAAGGCCAGAGTCGTTGGCCAAAAATCAGTCACCTTTAGGTAAAGCACTTGGTATTATTATTTATGATTGATGACTGACATTATAACATCAATAAAATTTAAGTTAAGTCAATTTAACATTGCTCATGCTAAGCACAAGATAAACTCTCTTGTATTAAATAGTTTGGGTTCTCTCTTCAGTGTATTTCAGAGTGAAGACCTGTGATCTTCCCATGAATGAGTGGCTGATTAAACTATTCCATGATGTTATTAACTTAAGCAACAACATTAAGGAATTTCTGGAATTTGGGGCCTTGAAAAACTTCACTATTATGTTAATGAAAATTCCTTAAGATCTAGAGAACAAATGATAGGAAGATGGCAAGGGTCTCTCTTTTGCTCTCGAGCTTGCATGATTGATATTTTGTTTTAGGAATTTATAAACATATCTTAAGAGGGGAAAGTATACAATTTCCCCAACACAAATTAAGTCATCTGATGATAGCACATCAAAAAAAAATACAAATATTTTGAGTAGTTTCCAGGGGTATTGTGGAAGGACAGGGCTATAGATTTTCTTGGGAGTGTGAAATAATTCACAAAGCTTGCTCATTATTCTTAGAGACAGCACATTAATAACACTGGACCCTGGAATCTCTTCTTATCTACGCTGGTGCACACTAAGAGGGATGAGAAGCTGACTCCTTAGATTTAAAATAACATTTTTCCCCTTTCTCATGAAATAAGAATTGATTGAAAGTGCTCTCACTTGGTACCAGAAGATCAGGTCTTTGAAGCATTTGAAGGATAAGAGATAAATGGAAGCTACTGGCTTTGTGGTTGTTCTTGGGGAATTCCATTGTTGATGAATATGGGATAAAGCCTAACAAAATCCCGATTTACTCCACAGCTGCCAAGGGTTTGGTGTTTACAACCCCAGGAGGTCTAGTAATATACAATTTTTAATGCATGTCTCCCATCACAGCCAAATGTTTGTGCCTACCTGGGTGCTTGTGAAAAAAGAAAGTGGCATTGATTGGGCACTGGAGTTAATGAATCTGGCACAAACCAGATAAACTCAATATTTTCTTCTGGCTATTTTCCTGATGACAGATTCTGTCAAGAGACTTAGGTCTCTTCTATGATTAGATGAAGACTAATCAAGATGGTCCCTTTTATGGGGAACTCTGAAGATGAATTATAACTCTCAGTTACACAAGACTTAAGATTTGAAGGAGAGAATAATAGATAGAGGACTGACCTCAGAGTCAGGAAATCTTGGGTTTGTTATAGCTTTCATTCAAATAGGGTTATCCGAGAAAGCTGCTTAAGGTCTCAATGGGACAGGCAAGTCTCTAAGATGATACATCAGAGAAAAAAAAATTGTGGATCTTTATTGGAAGAGGGTTTTTTTCTCCAATAAAGATCCACAGTTTTTTCTCCTTATGTAGGAGTTTCCTACATAACTGAAATTACAGCTTTAAATGAAAAAATAAAGCAACAAATAATTCACATATTGCCTTTCCTGACCTTTGGGTTTTGGGAAAGATCTCTGTGGTTGTAATAAAGATGACTAGTGCCATATGCCACCTCAGACATTTACTAGTTATCAATGATCTTCAACAAGTCAAAATCTCTGTGTGCCTCAGTTTCCACATCTATTTTTCTGTTCAGTCATTTTTCAGTTGTGTCTACTTCTTCATGATTTCATTAGAAAATTTCTTGTTAAAGATCCTGGAGTGGTCTGCCATTTCCTTCTCCAGCTCACTTTACAGATGAGCAAACTGAGGCAGAGTGAAGTGACTTACTTGCCCAGGGTCACACAGCTACTAAGTGGCTGAGGCCAGATTTGAACTCAGGAAATGAGTCTTCATGACTCCATGCCCTGTACTCTATTGTAATATCTTACTACCCTTTTTCATCTATAAATTGAGGTTATTAATAATAGAGTTTTTGTGAGATTCAAATGAGAAAATATATGCAAAACTCTTTGAAAACTTTAAGGCACTATGCAAACATATATGAATTATATATATGTATATATAAAATACATATTTTTCTAGTAAGCTATTATTATGACTATTATGATACCAATTTTTACACTAAGTCCTCCAAACATTGCCAGATTTCAGTAAATGACCATCAAGTACATTATTATGAAATTGATTGGTCCTTACCTTTGAATGACTATTGAAAATAAATGAGACATTTGACTAAGAATGGGTATTGGACCCTACAGAGTCAATATAAGTGCCAGATACATTAAAATTTTTAATGTTATCTTTTTTTTTGATATCACTTACATTTTCCAATTCATTCCTTTCCCAGATCCTTCTAATAATAATAACTAGTGTTTTCAGAGAGTTAGACCTTATTACAAAGAATTTCTAAAAAGAGAAAAAACTGTTCTGCAAAACCAAGTAAAATATCAACCCAGTCTGACGTTGTATGGAATGTTCCATGTCCATGGTCCTTCACCTCTTCCAAGAAATCAGATGACATACAAATAACAAAACAACAACAACAGCAACAAAGCTATCGCAACAATGACAACAACTTTTACTATCAAAAGAATCAGGAGCAGGGGTTGCTTAGAAACAGATTGAATAGAGACTCTGACCACATAGAGATATGAGCCATTTTTTTCCTTTGAAGAAGGAGGCTTGAAAAGAATGAAAACAAACAAAAAAAAATGTAGCCAGTAGGCAATTAATTGGATTTAAGCAATTGTATTAAAAATAACCTCAGTCCATCAAACTAGCTTTTCCCTTATGATCAAATTAAATTTGATATAGACATATCTATCAATGGTTCTTAAATTGTCTTTTAAAGAGCTCTTAAGGGTCAATAGATACATATCAAGAGAAATGGAAAGATGAAAAAGTACCTTCATTTTCATTAAGATTTAACTGAAATGGATATTTCCTTTGATTATGAATAAAGAAAAACTATTATTCTGAGAAGGGTTCCATAGGTGTCACCAAATTGACAATGCATTTCATAATGCAGAAACACTAAGAACTCACGGAGGATTGTGGGGATTGTGTCAGGAAGTCTCCAAATTCCAGAACAGCCATCACCTCTTTGTCACTGTGTTCATTCTGATGAGTCAGAATCCCTAGAAGCACAATATCTCCACTCTAAATGCTATACCAGAGTCAGAACTTTTGTTCAGGAGTCAAACTTGTTGCCTAGGACTATGAGGTTGGCTTAGGCTGTAAATTAGGATAAGACTCCCCCCTTTTCCAGTGTTTTTGGTGATATCAATTCTGAGGAACAAATAAGCGCAGAGTCCTAATGATCAGATTGCTTGTTATTTTCTGTGACTTAGGAGACAATGATTTGAAAAGCAACTGAGGAAGTTATTCTAAATCAAAGTGTAAGCAAGATCCATGCTGAGTGATAAGAAAATTCCAGAACCTAATTTTAGCTCCCATTATCCATTCTTAACAAAATTGTAAAGATTTGGACTATCAATGAGCTATTATTCATCATTTGTTATTCCTTTACAGTCTGGCTTTTCAGGGACTTAACCAATGCTTCATTCATCTTTTCTAAGAATTGATATCTCTTTATATGACAGATCATAACCTCATGACCACATTAAATATAACCCACCAAAATGCTAAGATTTATTAATATGATGCTCTCTCAATCTGTCCTTTTGCAAAAGATGTTGAACAAATAAGCACAGAGCTTTATGTTTATCTTGATTAATTGTATTGAATTAGATTTGCTATATTATTTTGGTTGACAGCAATTGCTTTTGATTCTGTTTCCATCAACGAATACTCTCCATCCTCCTTTCATTTGTGTTCATCTGGAAATTCAATGAGATTGTCTTTTTTGTTTTCATCTAAATCTTTAATAAAATCTTGGAGTAGAACAGGGACAGGGACAGGTCCTTGGAAAGCTTCTCTCTAGGTCAAAACCAATCCATTAATGGTCCCCCTATAAATTCAGCAACAGGTCTAAATGCATCTAAGTGGAAAGTTCCCATCGCTCCATCTTCTCCATAAAAGAACTTGAGATATGTTAGTAAACTGCACATACTAATTTTCAAAGGAGCTAAACTTTCCTCTTTCTATAGATGCTTATCATAGAATTATGGAATTTACTTTGTATAAATGACAACAGGGAACAGAGGGTCAAGAAGAATTTGTGGATGCAAAGACAAAACAGAACATCTCTGATCTTACGAAGTTTATATACTATAAAGGGGGACAACGTATAGATTTAAAAGTCTAAATAGATGGGGCAGCCAGGTGGTTCAGTGGATTGAGAGCCAGGTCTATAAACATGAGGTCCTGGGTTCAAATTTGGCCTCTGACATTTCCTAGCTGTGTAAGCCTGGGTAAATCACTTAACGCCTGTTGCCTAGTCCTTACCATTCTTTTGTCTTGGAACCAATACACAGTACTTATTTTAAGAAAAAAGGAAGGGTTTAAAAAATAAGGCTATGTAGAAGGGAGGGAGTGCAGGAGTCCAAGAATATCAATGTCAATTTGAAATCCTTTGATCTACCAGTCTGGTAGTCAAATGAATTTGCTAGAATTCCCTCTGATGTAGATAAAAGCATATCTACACTTGCCCAAGTTACAAAACAAAGAAAAATTCAAAATGATAACTAGTTAGTAAACTGTCATAAAAGAAAATTAGGTTAGGAAGGGAAGGCATGTTTTTAATTAACCCATGATGGTTCCAAGTGATCACTGCTCCCCTTTCCCAAAAATCACAAACTTCCATTTAAATGATTTTTACAAATACTGATTGAGGTTTATTGATACCTTCTCTTACCTCTATCACTTGACATCTTTTATACAAATTACTTTTAACAAAAATATTTCCCCAAATATTTTACTGATATATAAAAAAAACTATTTTATTGCCAGGAATGCTCCACACATGACCTTGATTTTGATATTTGCTTTAGCATAATTATTTTTGAACATATAATAATAGATTTATAGCTGGAAGAGATTTTTAGGCCAACCAATCCAATACCCTCATTTTACAGATGGGGAAACCAAGACAAGGGGTATTAAGATTTACCCAGAGAGACCCAGGTAGTGAGAATCAAAGAGAGAATTTGAAGCTAGCTTTTCAAATCCTAGAACAAATGTTCTTTTTTCAGTTTTCCAATTTTTCCCTTTTGTCCCATATTCTGACCACTAAATTATCACGTTGCTTTTATTTTTTAAACTCTACTCATGGGGTCAGGTGGATAGCTCAGTGGATAGAAAGTCAGGCCTAGAGAAGGGAAGTCCTAGGTTCAAATCTGGATTCAGACACTTCCTAGCTGTGTGACCTTGGGCAAGTCATGTCGCTCCCATTGACTAGTCCTTACTGCTCTTCTGCCTTGGAAACAATACATAGTATTAATTCTAAGATGGAAAATAAAGGTTTAGAAAAAATATTCTCCACAACTTTTTTTTTCCTTTGAAGAATAACATAACGTTACTGAAAGACTGTACATTTTATTTTTAGTTAGTCTCAACCAAAGCTATTACAATGGGGTGTTTAGGTTTTTTTTACCCGTTATTCTTAGTAACAGAATAATTAAGCAATAAAACAGGACAGGGTGTGAATTAAAGTATAATAATTCATATCAAGTCTAGTGTGGTATTAGGCAGGAGCCCAAGGGCACAATGCTATCTCCTTCATAACTAACTATAAAAACCTTCCCTACAATTTAAGCTTTTGAGTATACTTTTCAAGTTAGAATAGAACAGCCTGTGTTTCCTCTAAAATTAATGAATGCTATTTCAAATGACCTGTTCTTTCCCTAAATAATACATTTAGAAAAGTATGGTAAGATTTTATCTAATTTTCTTGACTTATATTAAGTGACCTATCCCCTGATCTTGGACTCTCAAACAATCAAGTTGGTACATTACTTGGAATCATCTGGTTCTACTGTTTCTTGAAAACATGTCAGGAACCTTGTGATGATGGGATTATCATCCATTTTTGCATTTACAGCTAGAGGCAAATTTCATGAAAATGAATCTGAGCAGGAGAAATCAAGTATTTGGAGTGTCTACTCTATTGTATGTGTGATACCTGGTTTCTATCAATTTCAGGGGATCAACACCCAGTGTTAGTGACATTTCACAGAAGGCACAAGTAGTGACTGTCCACAGAAGTGATGGTTCTGAAGAAGCTCTGGTTTAATTTAAGGGGAAACCCAAAATCTCAAACTGACTCTTCATTGTAAAAATCATTAGGATACTTCAGGGATTACTTGAAAAAAATGAATATGAGAAGAAAGTACAATCTTATCAGGGCTGATAGTATGTGCAAAGGTCTGGAGGTGGGAGATGGAATGTTGTTTATAAGCAGTGGTAGGTAGGAACACTGACTGGAACACAGGGTGCACAGAATGAAGTAATATATAAAAGCCTAGAAGTCAGATTTGGAAGGACTTTAAATACTCAACAGAGAATCTTACCACATTGTGTGAACTTTTTCAAATTGTTATTTCAGGTGATAAATATATAGAATTATAAGAATTGAATTGGGAAGTATCTTTAAAGGAGCTTTCATTGAGCATCCATATTTTCTGGATTAGGGAAAAGGAAAAGAAGAGAGTAAGTATTTATATGATGTATTCTGTGTGCCAGGTATAATGCTAACTGCTTTACAAATATCTCATTTGATCCTCATGACCATCCTGCAAAGTAGGTGCTATTATTATCCCCATATTCTAATTGAGGTAACTCAATTAGAGTTACCTCAGAGTAAATAGAGTTACTGCAGAGGACAAGTGACTTGTCCAAAATCACAAAGCTAAAATCTGAGACTACATTTGAACTCGGATTTTATTGACTCCAAGCCCAATGCATTATCTAATACATTCTCTAAAGAGGATACTGAAGTCCAGGGAGAACTTAAACAAAAGATAAGAGAAAGAATTCTGAGTCCTTCTCTCTCCAAATCCAGTGTTCTTCCCATACTCCTATAGTACTTCATTCCTGTGTTCTCCATGATAGCTCTCAAAAAAACTCTGATGGGTTGAAGTGCATTGAATTCTGATTTATCTATTGTTCTACACTGAACTCTGAATTTTTCTCTGTGCATCCAAGTTTTGTTTTGAAGATTTAATTCTAACCCCACTTTCTTGGCCCAGTGACTCCAGAAAGTTCAGATTTTTTGAGGCAAGACATAGATCTTCCTGTAGCACAAAATCCTGCCATTGGATCAGTTTTCCTCTCTTGTCAACTTGGCACCTGGTGCCATTTCCTCACCTGCCAGCATTGATGTAGCATTATTCTCTTTTTATCTTGAATTTTTTTTTTTACAAAAATCTAAATCATTAAAGGTTAAAAAAAGAAACTGGAAACCGAATGAAGATTCATTGCTATAATTGTCTATCCCCTCTGGTGATGAGCACAGGGAACCATAATTGGTTTCTAATGCTTATTACCTCTCAGAGCCAACAGACTCCTCCAGCCACGATGGAGGGAATCTTTGCTTCTCTAGCCATGCACTTTTCCCATAAGCAATTGCTTTGGGTAGTTCATTAAACACTATTGCTTGAGAAAAACTGAAATTGAGTAGCACTAAAAGGGTAATGGAAGAGCCCTGTGGCAGGTAAAAGCAGGTTGTAGCTAACACAGAGAATCATGAAAGAGACCCACTTGGAGTGCTATCTTCATAGAAATGTGTGGTAGGAAAAGAAGGACTAGACTCATCATAAGGTTGAGTAATCCTTATGAGAAGCCTGTGAGTTCCACTGCTATCCTCGTAACATCAGGGGAACTTGAAAGAGGTCCCTGCAATTCCAGTTGGTTCCTGGGATTGAACTCATGGGAACACATGAATGTCAGACATGGGCTGGATAGGAATGAATGAATTGACATCTATATGCTGCCAGAAATGCATATAGGAATGAAGATCACAGTCATTTGATTTTTAAGTATAGTATTCATTCACTCAAAAAAAATTTAATAAGTCAAGTTGGAGAAACAAAGATAAAGATAAAACTGTTCCTGCTCTGAAGGGTCTTACCTTCAATAGGTATATATATATATATATATATATATATATATATATATATATATATATATATATATATATAACATCTATATTGTGCAAGAATACAAACATACATATATAGATAGATATAACTAGATAGATTGATATAGAAAGATGATAGATGATAGATAGATTGAACCTTGGATTTAAATTCAAGAGATATTTGTTTCTCTGCTGCTGATTCTGTATGGCCATTGTCAAGTTTTTGACCTACTCTGTAAACTGTGGGGTGGGATAGGAATTGATTTGGATTAATGGTTCTCAAAGTATAATGTATTGTCCAAGGATTCCTGGGATTTCCTGAGATCCATGATGTCAAAACTATTTTCATAATAATAATAAGATAGTTTAATTTCTAATATGGTAAACATCAATAGTTATAACTTCAATAAACAAAAACTTTCAGGGGGTTCTCAATGATTTTTAAGAGTTTAAAGATGTCATAAGGCAATTGATTTTGAGAAGCATTGGTTTAGGTGATCTGCAATCTATTTTTATTTTATTACTACTTTTAGGGTTTTTTTTTCAGTCTATCTTTTCCTTCTCCCTCTCCCTTCCCTATTGAAAACAAAGAAAGCTTTTATAACAAATATGCTTAATTAATCCAAATAAATTCCACCATTGGCCATATATCTTATTCTGCACCCCAAATTGCCAACCTCTCTGTCAGAAGTTGCATAGTGTACTTCACTATTAGTTCTCTGGAACAATGGTGATCATTGCATTGATCAGAGCTCTTAAATCTTTCAAAGTTATTTGTTTTTTACAATGTTGCTACAGTCTGAACTTTTATTCTGATTCTACTCACTTTATTCTGCACATATTCACACAATACTACCTAGATTGTTTTGAAACTATCTTTCATAATTTCTTATGGCACAATAATATTCCATTATAGTTAAATACCATAGTTTGTTTAGCCATCCAGAATAGATGGGCATTGCATTAATTTCTCATTCTTTTCCAACACAAAGATAGCTACTACTGCAATGTTCTTCTGTTTCTTCACTAGAAATTGCTTGTTCATATCCTTTGACCATTTATTAATTGGGGAATGGTTCTTATTAATATGCATTTGTATTGACATCTTATGTATCTAGAATAAACTGCTTATTAGAGAAACTCACTAAAAATAAGTTTTCCTAGTTACTGACATTCCTTCTAATTTTAGATGCACCATCTTTGTTAGTAAAAACTTTTTTATTTCATGTAATCAAAACTGTCCATTTTCTTTTCTTTTTTTCCATTTATCATTTGTTTGGTCATGGACTATGTCTCTATCTGTAATTCTGAAAAGTAATTTCTGCCCTGGTCCTTTATTTATTTTGTTGACCTTTATGTTGAAGTCATTTGTTCATGTATCATTTCTTTTATTATGAGATGTAGATCTATATCATGTTTTCACCAGAATCCTTATTTGTGTTTTCAACAGATTTGTCCAACAATGAGTTCTCCTCCCAGTCACTGGAGTCTTTGGGTTCATCAAGCATTAGGTACTCTGTTTTTTAATATTGTGTAGCTAATTGTTTCACTTATCAACCTCTCTGATAAATGAGTACCAAATATTTTGACGAAAACTTCTAATATGCATTGCTATCGAGTACTACTTTACCCCCTCCTTTTTTCATTATTTCTCTTGGGAGTTTTTACCTTTGTTCTTCCATGTGAATTGAGTTATTGTTTTTTCACTGTGTGAACTAATCCTTTGGTAGTTTGATTGGTTTGGCTCTGCACAATTAAGTTATTTTAGATGGTTTTGTTTTACTGGATTGGTTTGGTCTGCATATGAATAAGCAATATTTCTTCAATTATTGGTCTGTTTTTGTTTCCATAATGAATTCTTTATAGTTGTGTTCATAGTGTGTGTGTGTGTGTGTGTTGAGAGGTACATTCCCCCAATTTACCTTTCTTATTATGCACTATTTCTCTTCCTACTTTCTTTGTTCTATACAAATTAGTCTTGCTATTTCTCACATTTATCCTGGTGCCATTGCACTAAGCATCTAGATGACTGAAATTCATTTCCTTCTCACTTTCTCTTTCATAGAATTCTTTACTTCCTTCAAGATATCACAATGGAACTTACACAATTGAGTCGGAAGGGAAAATTTCCAGGGCTTTTTAAAGGTCCATTGACCCAGGGCAGGTAAAAGTGCCAAACATTTTATCTCAAGATTTATTTTTTATTTTTATGTTTTATTTAAACTTTTACCTTCCATCTAAGAACCAATACCATGTACTGGTATTGATTGACTGGTAATCCAAGTTAGAATAGAGATAAGGGTCAGGCAATGGAGGTTAAGTGACTAGTCCAGGGTCACACAGCTAGGATGTTTCTGAAGTCATATTTGAACTCAGGACCTCCTATCTTTAGATCTGGCTCTCCTCAATATAGGAGTTACCTAGTCACCCCTCCCCCTGTTATATTTCAAAGTTCTTGATACCCCACTGCTAGAGCCCTCCCTAAACTCTCATATTTATTGTGCATTTCTATTTGGCTTTCATTTATTGGTATATGTACATTATCCCTCATGGTGGACAATTAAGCTCTTTAAGGACAGGAACTCTTTTTCAACTTGTTTCTCTGTATCCCCAGTATCTATCTAGCACAGAGCTTGCCACACCATAGATGCTTAATATATGATTCTCACTGGGCTGAGCTGGGAAATAACTTTTACATATAAAATTCTATGGTAAGCTATAAAGGGGAGAGGAATCTGAAACGTGGTCTATGGCCTTCAATACACTATGTCTCTCCTAGTGATGAAGGCAAGTTGATTAGACGAGAGTTTAATTTCAAAGTAATCTCTGGTTGTAAACCGAGATCTCACAAGATGAAGAAAGCAATCATTTAGTTTGATCACTTCACTGGTCTCTCTGTTGAAAAAAAAAAAAACCAAACCAAAATGTCAACAAGACTATGAATCTCAAGAATCATTGGGGCGGTTTTTGTGACATTCTGATTCTGCCTGGAATACGTCTTCATTTTTGTTTGAAATAAAGTGTTTTAGGGCCAAAGCTGAAAATCCATTGATTACGTAGTAGAGGCAGAGGGACGTTCAAAGAGGTGTAAGGGTAGTCATGTACTTGCCATCGACACAGGACGGTCGGTTTCTGGTTGTTCCAGCCACTTTGCCAGGCAGACAGGAACATTTTACTGTCTGTGACCTTTCTTCAATGCGATTCTTATTACAACATCTGTGTGCAGCTATAACTTCACAGGTTCCTCCTTCTGGCAATAAAGAGAGAAGACGTGTGTTAGGACTGCAGAGGCTAATTGAGACATCCATGAAAATTAGCATTTAAAATTGTGAAAAGAGGGTTAAAAGGGTTCCTCTCCAATTGAGGATAAACTTAGAAAAGATAAACATCAGAGTATTATAATATTGTGCTTCACATGCAGAAAAAAGCATCAATAAACACCACCTCAGTGATTCTTCATTGACCCTGAGAAGAATGGAGGCATTGAATGCCTAGTATAGACAATCCATGGTATAAAAATTCTTCCTGATTCTAATGGTTTATACTCTGAGCCATCTCTTGTTAGGTCTTTGCATGCAATTCCCTGGAATCCTTCTAATGGCAAATAACTGGAAATCACAGCAATATAGCCTGGATGAGGTTGGGGGGTGGGGAACAACTTGAAAATCAATAGTTTCCACTCCCCACCCACTATCACCTTGGTTGCATTTTAAACCCAGTTGTGGATTCTTGTTCCAGATTGCTTTCTTCAGATCCACACTTTATCCATATATGAAAAAATAGTTGGAGAAAGATTTGGGCTTAAAGCCTTAAGTCTATGTCTTCAGGGATGAGCTCATTTTCCACAGACTGGAATGGTCCAGATCTTGCTGGGATGGTGATCTGTTGCCATCCAGAATGAGGGATCAGTGGGAGTGGGAGAAGAACTTTCAGGTCTTGGGGATACCATTTAAGGCAGTTATTTCTCCAGTGAAGCTAAAGGTACTTCAGTTGGTGGAAGGAAGGAATCAATTCTCCTCCCAAGCTGTTTTCTCCTAAATAACTTGGTTCAGTGTTCAAAATGAATCTTAATCCCTTCAGAGAGGGGATCTGGTGCTCAGAATGTCATTGATTCATCAAATGGATCTGATACAGCAGTGATCTAGTGAATGGACCAGAAGTAGGTATTAGGCACCAATTGTGTATCAAGCACTGTTGTAGAGGTTCAGGATACAAAGAAAGAAGTTGAAAAAAAACTTACTAAGCCTATCTACTACTTTTTATGTTACAGGCAGTCAGCATTGGTAGAGAGAGTTTCTACCCAACAATAAAAGATTCCTGGCTTATTGTCAAATATTCACATATAGTTCTTCTAGATCTGGGGCATTAGAAACCCTGCCTGTCTACAAGAAGTTTCATGAACGAAGCCTTCCCTTGGCCCTCTTTTGTATTTATAGGATCATAAGATCAATCAACCAAAACACATTTATTAATTACCAATTGCATACTAGCCACTCTCTTAGGCACTAAGGATATAATTACAATTAAAAAAAGTTCCTGTCCTCAAGAACCTTTTATTCATCCTAGATTTAGAGATAAAAGAGTAGAGAGAATTTATTCTAGCCTTTTTCCTTTCCAGATGAGGAAACTTGGGTCCAAAGATAGTTAACTGACATGACCAGGTGGTGAAGTGCCCAGACTGTTTCTCTTCAGCCAAATGTAAGCTTCTTGAGGGCCAACGCTATTTTGGTTTTTGTTCTTACATCCCTTAAGACTGACCTTCAGTCAAAATAAATCAACATTTATTTTGATAAATACCTGCCAGATTGAATTACATTTTCTCATTTGTTTGTTTCCTTTGATTCATCTTCTAACTTAGGTTGTCATTACTTAATTACAAAAACATGTTGTATTGCCCCAATAGAGAGTAAGCTCCTTGAGGTTTTCATCTTTGTTTAGTTGTTAAATGGTTAGCATACTTTTTTATTTCTTTTGAAGGGAGATGGTCCAGATGATCCAGACCCACAATTTTGTTGGTGTGAATAATGTCTGTTATGAAAACTCCCTTCCCTCTCTAACATACTCAGTAACTCATCTGGGACTCAATGACAGGTAAATTGAATATAGTGCTTTAAAGTTTTCAAAGTACTTTACAAATGTTATCTAATTGGATCTTTATTACAGCCTTATAAAGTTAGGGTTGTTATTATTCCCATTTTATAGATAAGGAAACTGAGGCTGAGAGAATTTAAATAACCTCTGAGGGTCATATGGCTAGTAAGTGCCTGAGAGAACATCCCAATTGAGGTCTCCCTGACTCCAACGCCAGCATTCTCTGTGCATTAAACTATCTAGCCACTACTCATGATTTAAAGAGTTTAAAGAGTGGACACTGAGACACTCATTTACTTGGGTGTGATCTCACAGCATGGATGTGTTTGAGACAGAACTTGAACTCAGGTTTTCTGGAAGCATCTGAAGCTTACTATTCCTTCCACTTGCCCTACATCTCTCCTTTCACATAGAAGATGCTTAATAATTGTTCATGAATTGAATGGAGTGTATCATCACAGCAACCATAAAACAGTGTCAATGAAGAACAGGGCTAATAATACACTAATCTTTAGTCTGGCTGATGCATTTCAGCTCATAATCACCAGGTAACAGCATCTCAGGTCTAATCTATGGTGGTTGATTCTAAATATCATGAAACTGATCCTAATTTTAATGGTGCTGTTTGGGCTTAAGAACTCGATAGGAACAGTGCTCCTGACGGAAACCAACGCAGTATCTATTCTCCTGAATTTATTCTGAAATCTGATCTGATTATATGATCCATTAAGCAAAATAACAGACTATTCCCTAATGCTTTTAGGCACCACATTGAGTACCTATACTGTGCATTGCGTAACTATAGACCATATTATAATATTAGTTTAATAAGGCATAGAAACCTTGCTTATCTGCTTAGCCATCTTAGAGTTAATGAAACCAATCACAAAAACCATTTGGATATTACATACATCAGAATGCACACCTGTAGGAATTGGAGGGCAAAGCTAGTCTAACGATCAGAATGTATGAAAACCATGGTATCTCATGGGGATTTTCAAAATCAAGTTTCCATTTATTCCTTTGCAAGGCAGTCTGGGATTATGGCTAGAAGGGAGTTGGAGTCAGGAAGATGGGTTGACATTGAACTTTTGACACTGTCTACATGATAAAGGCATTTAACTCCCTTGAATCTCCAGAACTAGAGATGATTCTTTGTCAGTGACCAGAGATGGACTGAAATTCACACCAGTGAAGGTAGCACTCACACAGAGAGGCTCTGCTGCCATGCAGTCGCTGGTTCTTGAGTTCTTGGTGTATTGATGGATTTATGGGCAGAATTTTCAAGCAGGTTGAAATCTTAATCAAAATGATTTTCAATGTTATGTGTTCCATATCAAAAAGACATGCTATCATCACTTATTATGCTTTTCTAGGGACTTTATTGATGTTCTTTTGGGTGTCGATGTTTTATTATTTCACATCGGTACATACCAATTGACAGTTATACATAACAGTATGCAGCTTGCAGAAATGACCAGGAAATGGAGAAAGAAAAGCTGACAGTGCCAGGTAGCATTCTTTTAGGCTGCTCCAATTTTGGGTAAATATCCAGAGCCTGGCCAAAACCTTTTTGGAGTTAGAGAAGAGCCCAAAAGGGATGGCTCTGTGTTGGCTGGCTTCTTCTTTCCATTAAACCCTTATGGATAAGTTAAGTCACTTCATCTTAAGTCACTTGTTAAAGTGTCTTCAAGACACCTTAAGTCACTTCATCTTCTGGCTAATGAATGATAGATTTGCATGCTGGGAATAAAGGAAGTATTGCTGTAAATAGCAAACCCTTCCATTCTTGACAAAATGAACTATTAATTCAATAACACCTACACACAGGCCTGTGTTCACAGATTCTGGTGGAGTCTATATGGATGGGAAAGAGACCGCCATGTCCCAAATATCAGGAGTTTCAATTTCCCTTTGTTGATTAACATCAATGTCCATGGATTACTTAATAAATGACAATTTTAGGGGCAGCTGGGTGGCTCAGGGGATTGAGAGCCAGACCTAGAGATGGGAGGTTCTAGGTTCCAATTTGACCTCAGACATTTCCTAGATGTGTGATCCTGGACAAGTCACCTAACCCCCATTGCCTAGTCCTTACCTCTCTTCTGCCTTGGAACCAATACACAGTATGGATTCTAACATGGAAGGTAAGGGTTTATTAAAATATTTATTAAAAAAGTAAGTTTATACATGGAAATTTTATACCACTGATTTCTCCTAATAGAAGTATAAGATAAAACTAGTTCTATTATTAAAAGTAATCTTTCTATAATATCTATAGTTATTATGGGATATATTGTTATCAGTTATAGCTCCTTTAGGGAAGTTATTATAGTATATAATAAGTTATTATTGCGTATAATGTTAGTATATTAGTCACTATAGTATCTATACCATTAACTATACTATATATGGAAACTGCCACATCATTTCATATCATAATATAACATAGTAACACTCATAAAATTGGTCTTCTTTCCATTTTGGCTATATATTTGTTCTTTGGGTCTTGGAGGAAGCTTGCTCTTTCTTTGGACCATGAAGGGCATATTTGGGGAAATATTGGATTGTTTTGGGAGGAAAGCAAGAACCATGGCTCTTTGTCAATGACAAAGGTTGACATTTCCCAGCACTCCTGGAACTTGGCTGGGTGAAGTGCTATTAGTTTGTTTTCTCACCAGAAAAAAAGGATCTAAACTCCTGGCTGCACTATTGTACTCTCTTAGAATGGAGGCCAAGAACCAAAATGATAAATAGGGTTTTCCCTTGCTGAGGGAGAGGAACCCATTCTGTCACTAGCCTGTCTTGGAAATGATACCTGCCCTTTCTAATCTCTTACATTTTCATTTTGCAGAGTGATCCTTTCATAGAAACAAAAAAACACCTGGGCGAATTAAAAATTAAAATGATAATAATGTCTATTTTAATACCTCATAGATCCTCATGGTTTTCCATAGCAATGAGTAGTGAGGTGGCATCTCTACACAAATGCCATGTCCAATTGCAAAAGGAAGAATTGAGGGAATTCTTTGGGCCATTAATATTATCTCTGGACCTGCCTAAAATAGATCCTGAAATCAGAATGTCCATAAAATTTACCTTCAATATTGCCTTCTCAAATTATTCGGGAAAATCATCTTTCTCCTTTTTGTTCTGCATTTGTAGCTAGAATAAATATCAGGTTGTGAGAAGTAGTTATTTGTTTGAGCAAGAAAACTTGGTTTTGAAGGGGGAAAAAAGTCAGTAGTACTGATTTACCCAGGGCATTTTGACACTGATCACACTCATATTCCCACTTTCCTTTGCTTGAGTAAAACCCAGCCAAAATGAAATATTATTTGTTGGGTGTTGTGGAAAGAATGCTGGACTTGAATTCTAGAGGGATAAAGGTTTGAATTCTGTCTTTGACACTATTGTATAAGAACGTACAAGTCAGGTTACCCAAGCCTCAGTTTCCTTATCCCTAAAATGGGGATGATGATGATGATGATGATAGTAATAATTCATAAGATTGTTTGAGGACTAAATGAGATTATGGTTTTGCAAATTAATTATAAAATTTTAGCTTTTTTTTTCAAGGTCATCACCTATAAATGGTAGTTCCCAAGCCAAAGGTTCAACTTCTTTATTAATTTCTCAAACCAACATCAGCAAACTTAAGAAATCAGTTGTCAAGATATTGTCTAATTCTTTTGCATGATATGGTAGAAATAATATATAACTAAAAATTAGGAAATCTGAATGTTCAGTTCTGTTGCCACTACTACTGGGTTTTCTGATTTGGGACATATCTCATCACTTCTTCGGGCTTAAAAATTCTCATGTGTATAATGGTGAAGTTAAACTAGTTAAGATCTAAAATTCTTTCCAGGTTCAATAGAATATATGAAAAATTAATGGCTTCCATGAATTGGAAGAGACATGTTCTGTTGAATAATAGAGAAACAATGAAAATTTAGACCTCTGAATACCTTCGTAAATAAAATGAAAATCAGAAAGTAGATGGGAACTTGTCAATCAATTCAACAAGATTTTGGTGGGATCAGGTCTCAAACACAGTTCTCTTGAGGCCGAGCATGGATTTTTATCTAATTATTTATTATATCTTGTCACTTCTCAATATTTAGGATGTATTACTAAAAGTATTCTTAAATGGGAGGAAAAACTTTTCAGAGCGTGAACACTATTTCTACATTATTTCCAGCAGTATAGCAAATCACTGTCAGCAGAAGAAAGGGGGAAAAAACTGCCAAACTAAGATGCTGATCTAGAGTTTGAGTCAGATAGTTGTCTTCTCTTCCAACGCTGTCTTCCGCCATTACAGTGAAATAAACATGGAAGCTGAGTTGCTAAGCATATTGTGGTTTTAAAAGTCCCAGAGGGAGGCTATTGTGAAGAAAAAGGGAGGTATGGTGGAGAGCCAAGGTGAGAAGGCAATAAGTAATTCCAGTTTGAGTTAGTAATGAACTAGAAAGAATTTACGTTAATTCAGTTGCATTGAATTGAAACTAATTCAATGAACATTTGTTGCATATTGGCTCCATGCCCAGCATAGTGCTAGGCAGAGACCTACTAAGACCAAAATGAAACAACCTCCGCCCTAAAGGAACTTACATCCACCTGAAGGAATAAAACTAGATACCTAGAGATGGATGAGGGGAAAACTTCCTATAAGAAGTGGCATCTGAGGGACATTATGGAGTCTAGTTTGGGCTCAAGTTCAGGAAGTCAGGAATACTCAACTTTGTGAGTTCAAATATAGCCTCAAATAATTATTGTTGTGTGACTCTGGCTAAGTCATTTCACCCTATTTGCCTCAGTTTGCTCATCTGTAAAACGAGCTGGAGAAGGAAATGGCGAACCACTTTAGTATCTTTGCCAAGGAACACTACAAGGAAGTTATGAAGAGTCAGACCCAACTAAGAACAATTGAATAACAACAGCGAGAGAATCATAATTTTCTCCTTATTCTCCAAATGTGGATTAATTTTCTTTTTTTTCCTCTGGGGCTCTAAATATGTGGAATTCTTTGAATGACTATTCTAGGTCTGGGTCAGGGAAACCTCTTTTCAGAAGCTGTTATTGTTAACCAATACGTTAGATGTCAACTGCTGTGTGACTCTGGGAAAGTCACTTACCTCCATTTGCCTCAGTTTCCTTATCTGTAAAATGAACTGGAAAAGGGAATGGCAAGCCTTTTCATCTTTGCCAAGAAAAACCCAAACAGGGTCATGAGTCAGACATGACTGAAACAAATATATGAATTCTAAAATGCAAAAGGGAGGTTGAAGTTCATTCAAAGGCATGAGGGCCACCTTGTGCAAAGGCAGAGGCAGGGAATTGCAAGTTAAGTTTAAGCTACAATAAGTTTATCTTTCAGTCAGATTTTAGATTGCATGAAGAAAAGGAATGAGAAATAAGACTGAAAAGGTAAATGGAAGCCTGATTGTGGAGGGCTTTAATTTCCAGATGGAGGAATCAGAATATTCTTTCTAGAAACAATTGCTACAGACTTCAGAACTTCAGGGTTAGAATGGTGACTTGATATTCTTGTTTCATATCATTAATGCATTAGTTCTCCAAGTCTCACAAGAAAACACACAGTGAGTAGCACCTTTGGGCATTGTTGTACATTTGTCATACATTGTAACAGCAAAGCCATGTCAAGCATCTCAAAACTATAACATTCCAGGCTTTTTTATGACCCTAAGAAAGTTGGGGAAAGAAAGGTGAGATTTGAGGCAAAAGGCATATATCACAGGTGATGACAGACAAAAATAACCTTAAAAAGAAGAGCAAAAAAGAAATCTTTTTCTAAACTTTTAGAATTTAATTTATGCCTCTGGTTTTTTTGCCTCTGTAACCTGCCCTGAGTCCCTATTAGAGCATCTTTTCCAGTGGTGGATTTAAATGATAATGATTGTGGGAGTAGGGAAGAGTGCCTTGTTATAAAGTAATTTCTATCAGGCTAACTAGAAAAAAAATCAATCAGAAATTTTTGTTTTCAGTGTCCAAACATGCGAAGGAAATGTTCTTACTTTGAAGTGGAATAATTTCCATCAGCTTAGCAATTATGAGTAACTTTGGTAACACATCTCTACTCATTAAGGATCAGGGAAGATAAGTTAAAAAATAGCTGCCTTTTAAGTTACTGAGACTTTCAGAGCAAATGGGGGAAAGGTGATTAAGGAAGCTATGGAGACTTTGGCAGAATGATGTTTAATTTCTGAGTCTCAGAAATTGAGAGATGGGGGAGCCCTGAGAGGTCCAGTCCAAATATATCTGGATTAAAAAAAACAAGTTTCCTCTATGATATACCTGGGTAGTCCTCAGAGTTACTACCTGAAGACCTTTAGTAAGTAAGATATTACCATCTCCCAAGGCAGCCCATTACACTCTTGAATAGCCCCATTTATTAGGATATGCTTCCCCTTATCAAGCCCTTATCTGCCACTGGAACTTCCTGGTTCTATCCTTGGGGAAAAAGCAGAATTAGTCAAAGTTCTTTTTTCCCATGTGACATCCCTTAGATACTTGAATACAGTCATGATGTGTCCCTCTTAATGACCTCTTCTCTCTATCTTCTCTCTCCTTTTTGACAAATTCACTAAGTTTTCACAATTGATCCTCATGTTGAATGAACTAAAAGCCCTTCATCATTTTGGTCAACTACCTTAGGATGCCTTCCCATTTATCATTGTCCTTCCTAAAATGGAGCACCCATGATGAAACCAATATGCCCCATGGGATGCGGCTCAGGAAGAATAAATAAAAACTATTGGTTACTTATATATATATATATATATATGCATATATATATATCAGGTTTCTCCCAATATATTTTAAAATGATGCCCATTTATTTAGTTACATATTAAACTGTTGATCCATCCTAGATAGCAGCCTCAAAATATTTTTTGCATTGTCTAATGATCCCTTCCCCAGAAAGGGGATAGAGTTGGATTATAAAAGGCTTTGAGTGCCAAAAAGAAGATTATATATATTTGATCCAGGAAATGATAGAGAGCTCCTGGAGTTTATTTGAATAGGAGGGATTACATTAACCTGCAAGCCCTGAATGAGTTCTTACAAGCAATGAATGTGTTACTATCTCTGTCGCTGGAAGGACTACCTATGTTATCATCTTGGTAAGGAGGAAAGAATACTAGGTCTGTAGTCAGAGGAACATGAGTTTGAACACTGAGCCTGTGACTTATTATCTGTGTAACTTTGGCCAACTAAATCTCTGGGATTCAATTTCTTTATTTGTAAAATGAATATTGAATAATCTGATCTCTACGTTCCCATTCCTCAAATTATAATACCATCAATTTGAGATCACAGATGCATCTAACTGGATACAGACAAAGCAAAGATTACATAGTTCCCTTATAGAGAACCTCTTGTCCATGATTTTATGCATAGCTTCCATATGGCTATTGTAACCTATCTCAGCCATATATATATATATGAAGGAAAATGGAAAAATGTACAAATCCTCTTGGATCAGAACAAGTAGTTCTGCCTAGTCCACAGATACTTAACTATTTTTTAGTATTATGATCTCCTTTGCCTGGGGAAGCCAGTGGACTCCTTTACAGAATCATGTTTATAAATCCATAAAGCAAAATACAAAATATTATAAGGGAAGCCAATTCAAGCATATTGAAATGCAGTTATCAATCTATTTAAAAACCCCCATAAATTCATATATCCCAGGTTAAAACCCCCTTATAGACTAGCCTTTCCTTTTACTTCTTACTCTGTCCCAGCCTCCTCTACCACAGAACAATGTTTCATACGGAGCTCATTTCCTCCTCCTTTTACCATGACATTTTAATGCAACTAGATGATCATGACGGACTACAAATCGCAAAGCAATGTTCTATTTGTCCCCCCCCCCCAAAAAAAAGCCAATTTCTTTCCATCCTAAGTTGAGCTCTCTCATGTAGATCAAATTTACTCTTAAATACTTTAAAAAAATTGATGTCACAAAAACGCAGTAAAAAGAATTTTAACAATGGAAGGACCAATAAGGTTATAATAAGAGAATTCTTGGTTCTTTACTACTTTCTAATACGGTGCTTTTATTCATGATCAGACAGTGATAACTCTGAGAGCTTCATGAAGGAGGAAGATTGGAGGAAAGGAGATCTAAGGACTTAAGCATCATATACCTTTGGTTCTATTCTCAGACCTGCCAGCATCTTGGTGGGTAGAATAAGAATACAGCTGTTACATCTGAGTTCCTCTACTCTTCCACAAATAGACTGGGGCTGATCCAGGCTTACCTCCTGCCTACCTCTCTGAAATCCTGTGCAAATTAATGTACAGATCTGAATTACACATCACCTGGTCTGAAAAGGCTTGAGTGAGGGATTTGCTGAAGGAAGATGAGGCCATATGTCTAGACAGTGCTTAGCCCCCCCCCCCCCCCCACACACACATGCAAATTATTTGGCTACTTAGGATGGATTCAAAGATTTAAAAAAAAAAACTGCCTTCAAGGAGTTTATATTCTATTGGGAAATACAACATGTAAAAAAGTAATCATTTGAGAATGAGGCAGAATTCTCATCTCTGAACTCATATTTTTTTTATTTTTTTTCCTCTATGGCCCAATTATAATCGAAGATCTCTGGGAGTATTTTTTACAGAAAGATAAAGTAAAGCTGAAAATGGAAATGTCTGGCAAGGATGTAAGCATGAGTTGTTCTGGAAAGATGGGCTCACAATGCAACAAAATAAGGTCAGCTTGAGACTTGTTGGCATAACAGAATTCAACTTTCAGCCTTGATTAAATTCACACTGGGTTCAAGGAATCTAACTTTACCTCTGCCCAGTACTGTGGCATGCAATTTTAATACATGTAATACAATGGCAGCAAACTTAAAAGAACTTCAAGAGGCAATGTGATACAACTGAACTATTCCTGGATATTTAATCTGGGTTCAAATCTTGCATATGTATTTGAGAGTTGTTAGACAGTACCTCAATGGCTGCTTTGTTCAGTTCTCTCATTTTATACCTGAGGAAGCTCAGAAAGAGAAGGTACATAGAGCCTGCCAAAGAGTGTCTAAAGGAAATTTCAAAATTTCTTGACTCTAAATTGAGTATTTCTACCCTATTTATGCTACCTAATTGCCACAACAAGCCAGAGAGATATATTTGAGGTTAGGTTTCTTTGGCATTGGGTCTCCAAGTGAACCTAGGTCTTTGCCAGTCTAGAGTTCTTTCTGTTGTTGGGATCCCTGAAGTTGGCAAATAATAAAATATTAGGCCCCTTGGAAATCTGCTCTTTTCCCCTTGTATTAGACCTCAAGCTTTGAATAGTGTCATGCTGGGTCCAGATGAATCTGACTTTAGTGCCTTCAAACATGGCGGCAGTCTCAGAGACCATGTGGCACAATGGAAAGAGAACTAGCTCTTGAAACAGGATATGGGCTCAAATATTACCTCTGATACCCACCACCTATGGGATATTGGGCGAGTCACTAGCATCTTTAGTTTTTGGTTTTCTCATCTATAGAATGAGGGGCTAATCTACGTGGTCTTCAAGCTTCCTTCCACTTATAAAGTTAGGGTTCTATGACTGGACCACTTCTGGAAAATAACCAAAGTAAAATATTGAACAAGACCTAAATTTTAGCAGAGTATCTGATATAGCCAGCACTTAGTAAAAAGAAAGCTGGACATGTCTAGGTATATCATTTGATTTAAAAAAAGGGGGGGAGAGCACGGTTTTATTTGAGAGTTTTCTAGAAAATTACCAGGCATGACGAATTTCAGCCCTTTTCATCTTTGCCATAATAATAGGGACGTGTGACCTCTTTTATCCATAGAATGCTGGCCCTGGAGTCAGGAAGACTCGTATCCTTCTGAGTTTAAATCTGACCTCAGACATTCACAAGTTGTGTGACCCTAGGCAAGTCTTGTTTCTTCATTTGGAAAGTGATCTGGAGAAGGAAATGGTAAACCACTCTAATATCATTGTAAGAAAAACCCAAATGGGGATCATAAAGAGTTGGACATGATTGAAAAATGACTTAATATCAACATGTATTCTTCAAAAATTCAATAAATAATATGGTCAGGTGGGATTCAAGACAATGAGAGTAAGAAGTACATTTATCATCCACCAAAATGGTTTGAATAACTTTTGAAAATGAGTTCATTTAAGACTTTGGGGTAGGGAGAAAACTAGGTGGCTCAGTGGATTGAGTCAGGCCAAGAGATAGGAAGTCCTGGGTTCAAATCTGCCCTGACACTTTCTAGCTGGGTAACCCTAGACTTAACCCCATTGCCTAGCCCTTAACACTCTTAACCAACATACAGTAGTGATTCTAAGATGGAAGATAATGGTTTAAAAAAAACTTTACGGGGGGGGGCACCTTCAAGGCTCCTATTATGTTAAATATCATTCTCATATCTATATGCTCTGATTTGGATTATAATTCTTTAGATCATAGATTTTGTGTTGGAAGGGATTGTAAAAAATCATCTGGACCAAGTCTCTCATTTTTTCATATTCAGAAACTGAGTCCCAAAGAATTTAAGTGTCTTTCCCGATGTTACACAGGCAGTAAGTAGAAGAATGAAGATTTGACTCCAGTTCCAACTCTTTCCATTATACCAATCCCCTGCTCATATCAACTTAAATGTTGACTATGCAAACAGTACCTGGCTATCCCAGTGGTTATCTACCAGTAGTCTTAGGTGTTTATAGCAAAAATATGTGCCCTACAAGTGACCCAAACCAGATTAAAATATATTTGGGAAATATTTTAACAAAATAAAAATAAAAATGTAGCAAAACACAGATGACATTACGTCTTAAGAGTAAGTCAATACATATCCTGCAGGGGTCCTTATGTGCAGTTTAGTGGCTCCCCTTTCTCTTTGAGTTTGACACCATTGCTTTATGGGTCAAAATAAGAGGTAATAACAAAGGGACATTTTATATTTCAAAAATATGCCTTGTTTCTGCAGCCTAATGGGGTCAGAACCGATCAGTAAACAAATGTTAGGAGAGAAAAGACCAACAGAAGTGCAGATTCGTGTTACACATTGTAGAAGTCATTAAATATGACTCAGGTGGAAAAACATATAACTTCTCTTTTTGACAGTGATGACAATTTAATAGTATTTGACTCTACCGAGTTACATGGAGCGTCCTGAGGCAATGAAAGGGACTGTTTATCAAGATGATAAACAAGCTTTGCTTCTCTCCTTGGCTGTGTGGATGTGATCTGAAGTCTGAGGCCATCAGGAATTTACTTATTTTGGCCTCTAGTCAGACATTGAACTCTCCCTGACCATTTAAGCTTGAAATAGGACTTACTTAGTGTACTGTATTAGTGCAAGGCATTACTAATGAATGCCCATGCAGATGGGCACAGGAGAACACCAAGAAGCAGGGCAGACTTCCTGGGAGGTGATGCTGACTAGGGACTCCTTGGCGGAGGAGAAATGCCTCTCATCTGGGTCTTCTACTCTCCCCAGTTAAATCTGTAGAACCAGTTATATCTTTAGGGCTGATTAGGCTCTGAGGGACAGGCAGAGTAAATTCCCATACTGTGAAGGGAAGGGAGTTTCTGGGGCTCAAGAGGGATCAGTGAATCATTAATGAGAATTCTTAAACCCTCCAAGTAGGTAACATATCCTGGAGTGTTGTGCAGAGTCCCGTGGACCAGTGTTTGAAGGATATTGACGAGCTGGGGGACATCCAGGGAAGGGCAACCAGTATGGGGAAGGGTGTTGAGTCCAGGTCATTGAGGACCAGTTGGAAGAACTGGGGATGTTTAACCCAGAAAAGAGGATTCTCCAAGGGAAACATGAGAATTGCTTTGGAATATTTGAACAGCTGGTGTAAAGAAGATTAGATTTGTTCTTTATGGCCTCAGAAGGCAAAAGTAGGAGTAATGGGAGCAGGTTATAGCTAGGTAAATTTAGTTTGATGGTGGAAAAAATTTCCCAAGAATAAGTTATCTACAAGTGCATGGGCTACTTTGGGAGGTCATGAGATCACAGACTGGGAAGCAGACTTACCCAGGGATGTGTGTAATAGATAGTTTAGGGAGGGTTTTACTCTACTGTCTGACTCAGTGCTACTTCCACTAGATAATTCTTGCCCTCCCCTATGATCACATGTGAAAATTAAACATATCTATCTATCTATCTATCTATCTATCTATCTATCTATCTATCTATCTATCTATCTATCTATCAAGAGAAAGTATTAGTATTTTTTTAGGGGAAAGGGAGATCTGAACTTATAATTTAATACAGGTGAGCAGTACCTGTTGAGAATATTTACTCCATTAATGTAAATTGGCAATTCTTGTGTAATATCTATTCTCTGAGAGTTGTCTGGGGTACTGACAGGTGAGGTTCTGGGCTCCGGGCCATGTAGCCAGTGTATGCCAGAGGTAGGACTTGAAACCATATTTTTCAAGATTGACCCTCTATACACTTTGCTACATTAACTCTCAAGAGTTATTAGCAAGGCAAAGGAAAATGTCCTCTTTCCATCTTCATTGCTTAATTCTGAGGAAAGACTATAATTTTTCAATTTTACATATATGTAAATTTGCTCATTGATTTTTCACAGAATCACGAAATCATAGACTTTCAGCATGTCAAGTGCCAACTGGATCAAACCATGCCCAAAGGACAATCTTTTCTATCATGGGGCCACCAAGTTTTGGCCTTTGCTTGAAGACCTCCAATGAAGGAAAACTGGACTGCCTGGTTGATTACTTCTATGGATTAATGGTGTCAAAAGCAATGAGAAGTTGTTCCTTTCCAGACAGGACTGTACTTATAAAGCCACAGATTACCATTATCTATGCTGTATTATATTTTCATTTGCTTTTGTTAAACATTCTCTAATTATATTTTAATCCAGTTTGGGTCGAATTGGGAGTATCGAAGCCATTTATAGCTTAAGTTTCATACCTCAGCTTTAGATAATTTTAATTTTTAATAAAAATTGCTTCATAAAGACATTTTTCTACCAGGGATGTTTAACCATTCTTTTTCTTTTTTTTTTCTTATTGTTCCAATCTGGATGCTTCTGTCTGTCTGGACTCTTTCTCAGAATGTTTTAAAATGTGCAAAATAAAATACAATGGAAACCAATTATATTGAATTACATCTATCTATCAATATTTCTCTATATATGCATATAGATAAATATATGTGTATTGTGTGTGTATACATACACAAACATGCACACACATATTTTCACAGACTTCAATCAAAGAACCTCTATTCTAGCAGAATTAGTCTCAAGTAGTATCAAAGAAATAATGAGGCTATATCATTTATATTGAGAGGAGAAGTCAATTCTGTGTGAAGGGTCTAAATTAACATCTCCATCTTAGCCTGGGCCAGAACGGTTACTATCCTGCAATTGGACTAATGTCAGAAGGTTTTGAAGAATAAAATGGGTGTTACTGAAAAAGTTTGACTTCCCTGAAGGAAAGCACTGCATTCATGTAAATTAATGATCATAATGAAATAATGTGCAGGAAAAGCTGGCCCAAAGTACATCAGTTTAAACCTCAGGCTAACATTTTGCTCTTCCCAGCAAATAATATTCAGGTTAATGGGGTCAGTGTGTGAATTGAGGCCACCAAGGAATGCTGGATTTGTTCATGTAAAATTTCCACCGAGGTCAATAACGCATGAAATCAATGGGTTGAAATGAGCCTTCAGATAGTATTTGTAAGAATATGAGGTCAATAGGGCTGCAGAATCCAAAGGCAAGGCCAGATCTTACATAATTGGCCCTGTTCCTTCCTTTTGCTTCCACAGGATACCACTTGCACCTTTTGGAATGGAAACCAGCAAGTTTTCCTGCTGTTGCGCTAGTGAGAAACGCAAAATGAATTCTTTTTCTCCAACCCTTCTTGGGGTTTACAATATTCTGGGTAACAGAATTACAATTACAATCCCAACATTCTCTAGATCGGAGAATAATTGTCCCTGAAGTCTTTCCTGAACTTTTCAAAGCTTTTCTGACCCTCAATTTACGCTGTCGAGTTCTAGTTCTTCCAAGTAACAGTGGAAATCTAGATATTCTGGATTGACTGTACATATAGAGTATCACAATTTATAGTCATCTGAAGCCTCTGGAAATTGGTGAAAAAATGGATCTCATATCATTATTATGTATGAAAAATTCTCACACAAGAAGCAAAAAACAAATGACACCATTTTGAAAATCACAACAAAGCACACTTTTCCTGAAATTTGAGTGTAAGTGACCCTAAGAACAACAGATAGTATATATGTAATCTATATGTATATTGGTTAAAAACATGATCATTTATTTTTGAATGTTATATGTACACATATGTATATATTTATTTGTACAGTGGAAACAAATTTTGGTCTGGAGGTAGAGGATAGGTGTTTGGGTCCTGCCTCTGTCATTTGTTCCCTTTGTGAGCTTGAGCAAGTGATTTAATCCTTTGAGCCTTAATTTCTCAAACAAAATGTAGATAATATATAAGATCTTTGAGGGTTTTTTTCCATTTCTGTGTGAACCTATGATGAGCCTAAAAACTAAAGCTTTGGTATTTAATATACCATACTCAACAATGATTTGTGGGTCAGCTTTGCATGGAATGTTGGCTGATTATTTTTTAAACCCCTTATCTTTTATCTTAGAATTAATACTAAATTTTGGTTCTAAAGCAGGAAAGCAGTGAGGGCTAAGTGATGGTAGTTAAGTGACTTACCCAGGGTCACACAGGTAGGATGTGTCTAAGGCCATATTTGAACTCAGGACTTCCCTTCTCCAGGCCTGGATCTCTATCCACTGAGCCAGTAGTTGCTCCCAATGTCAGCTAATTATTAAGCAATGGGAAAAGATAGCAACAGTACATGGCATAGTACATGGAAGGGAACTGTAAGACTTTGACCTTGAAGGGACCTTAGGGATCAACTGGGTCAAACATTTCATTATATAGCTGAAGAAACAATAGCCTAGTTGAAGAGACAAGTCCCAGGTTAAACAGGGAGCAAAAAGTAAAGTGGGGATTAAAATGAGGATTTCTGCTTTTTCAAAAGCTAGTCATAGTGCGTCAAGTTTATATTTATAAAGAAATAGATAGACAAAAAATCTCAAAGAGAATAAGAGGGCTTGTTAGGCAGTCAGTCAACTAGACATGTCTAGAAAGACTCAGGGAAATGTAGATGTTGGAAACAATTAACCTGGCAGCTAAAGGATAATCTGGGCTAATATATTTATAGATGGAAGGGACCTAAGAAGTTAGAGTCTTAGAATTAGAGTCAGGAGGATTAAAATTTGAATTTTGTTTCAGACACTTACTAGCTCTATAAACAATGGACAAATCTCCAAATCTGTTTCCTTTTTGGCAAAATGGCCTTTGAACTGCTGCTGTTGTTCAGTCTTTCAGTCATGTCTGGCTCTTCATGATTCCATGGGCTATGCTCTTTCTGTCTTCTACTACCTCTCAAAGTCTGCCCAAGTTCATGTTGATTCAATGATACTACCTATGCATCTCAACCTCTATTGCCTTTTTTCCCTTTTTCCTTCCATCTTTTCCAATGACAGGGTCTTTTCTTTTCTTACCTTTACCACTATTCTGCTTTGGAACCAACATACAGTGTTGATTCTGAGACCTAAGGTGAATGTTTTAAAAAAAAAAGACTCAAAGAGTGGTAAGGACTAGGAAATGGGGATTAAGTGACTTGCCCAGGGTCACATAGCTAGAGAGTGTCAGAGATCAGATTTGACCCCAGGACCTCCCATCTTTAGACCTGGCTCTCAGTCCACTGAGCCATCTAGTTGTCCCTGATAAGGGTCTTTTCCAGTGAATCCAATCTATGTCACAGAGTTGTTGTCAGGATCAAATCAAATGATAGCATATGCCCATATCCATAAATATAAGTATATAAAGCATGTTGTTATGCCTTTTCCATGCTAGTTATTGTTATTAAAATGATGGTGGTATCCAATCCCTTTGGTTTAGGGCTGAGTTAACTGGGGATAGAGACTTGAAATAACTGATCCAAAGTCACACAGATAGAAGAGATGGTATTAATACTGAATTCCCTTGACTCTAAGCCCAGGGTTGCTTTACTTTGAGGTGTAGAGAATATTGTAGTTGGCTGTTATTGGGGTTGGTGGAGGGGGAGGAAAAGAAGAACTGGTTTAAAAGCAAAAGGGGTCAAAGGCAAATGAAGCAGCAGCCAAAAAGAAATGGGTGGCAGAACTAGGCTAGTACCTTGACCTTATGACTTGAAAACTGGTTCAGCTCCATGGCTAAAGGCTTTCCATTGAAGCTCTAATGCTATTTGTGACACTGCATCATGGATTCAATGAAACTAGACTCTCTTATCCCTGATGGGGGAGAGCCTCCTTGAGAGCCAGAAAATCCTCTTATTTTCAAGTTTAAAAATTGTGTTCTACAATGTAAGCGCTTGATCAGCTGGTCCTACACTTATCTCTCAAAAACAAATGGAAGTGTTGGCACTTAACATATTCATCATTATTTGTGGAGTAAGTTTGCCATTAATCATGCATTCATCTTATAGTGATGGAATGTGAACTTTCTGTTTCAATACTGTTCTAGGAGCTCTCACAGAGAGGGAAAACTCTAGCATCTTTACTATGTATTATTATTATTATAAACAATAAAAATAATACCATTAAAATCCCATCACTAATAATAAATGCTTAAAATACAAGATTTTATTTGCACAAGGGTGAAGGGGTTGCTGTTCATGGTGCTGATTCATAGCTTCTCAGTGATGCCACAAATTAGGAAGAGGTCAATCTTAAGAAGTCCAGAGTTAGCTCTATTTACTTATTTAAAACCATTGCTTTCCATCTTGGAATCAGTACTGTCTATTAGTTCCAAGACAGAAGAGTGGTAAGGGCTAGGCTAGGAAATGGAGGTTAAGTGACTTGACCAGGATCACACAGGTAGGAAATGTCTGTGACTAGATTTGAACCCAAGATGTCCCATGTGTAGGTAGGCTTTGCTCTCAATCCACTGAGCCACTAGCTGCCTCCAAGTTCAGAGTTCTTGACTAATGAAACTTATGGAAGAAAAATAGTAGAACCTATGTCATAACATCACTGCAGCTTCATCTTTTACTATCTACAAAAGGCTTACAAACACACACACACACACACATGCGGTGGCCTGAATTATATCTCAGAAACCCATTATTCTTCCTAAACTAGCAGAGAGCAAATCTTTGTTTTGTAAATATAGATGTCAAAATAGTCTTGAGCCTTCAGTAAGTTACATAGTAGGTTAGTATTAAAATGTAGAAGTCATTGTACTGAATTGAACCATTTTCTTAGGCAAAAGCATTGCCATGATGCTCTCTAAAAATTTAAGAACTATTTTTGTAGATATCTGCATTGAATGCTCACAGTCTTACTAATGTCTTTTTAATATCTGGAAAAAGTCTCATTTTATTTTGTTAAAATAAAAAAAAAACTCTTACTTCTCTCTTGGAATCCATGCTATATATTGACAGAAGACAGAAAAGTGGTAAGAGC